>NC_091990.1:53839908-53991883 GCF_044704955.1 Pristiophorus japonicus
GCAATCAATGACCTGGCTTCGCAGCCATCGCCCTCCTGCAGCAGCACGCGCTGCTCCCCGCAGTGGTATGCCGCCGCACACTGCTTCCTCCAATGGCCTCCACCTGCTGATGGTCTTGCAGGCCGGGACCCGCCGATTTCCGGACTATTTGAATAAAAGGTGTAGTGTTAGCAGTGTACACGCGACTGTCTTTTGTTACCACGCCTGTCCCTGTGTGGTGTGTATTTCTCTTTCTCTTGGTTGCGGATGTCCCTCAATGCAGGGTCTCCATTTGAGGCAGTGCCACTGATGGATCGCTGCATGCGTGCTACAGAGAAGTCCCTTGACCCGGTATCTGCAAGTAAACCTGACGAACCTGCATCACTGGTGGGGCTCTCTGTTGCTGTCGCTACCATGGGCTCAGTACTTTAGAGCCATATTTATGCAGGGCTAGGCAACCACCGATATAAGGAGGAACTTGCGGTTATGGTTCCACGCCACTCATGATTCAAACCAGAAAAAATGAATGGAGGGTGGGTGGACCAAAGACTTTCAGGATGATGTGCTTACTCCGCCAGCGCTCTCGCCTCTGAGCCAGTAAGTTTTGGGTTCAAGCCCCAGTCCAGCACTTGAGCATATAATCTCATCTAATACTTCAGTGCAGTAATGAAGGATTGCTGCACAGTTGGAGATGCCATCTTTTCAGTGAGACGCTAAACTGAGGCCATGCCTGCCCTCTCAGGTGGATGTAAAAGATCCCATGGCAATGGATCCCATCCCATGATAAGTGCCTTGGATGAACACAACCAACAATAAACAAGCTGCATTCCATCCCATTAGGTCTCCTGCCTCCTGAAAATCCCAACCAAGAAGCATTAAAGGAGATTTTTGAAAGATAAGGGAGTCAAGGGGTATGGGGAGCGGGCAGGGAAGTGGAGCTGAGGCCAAAATCAGATCAGCCATGATCTTATTGAATGGCGGAGCAGGCTCGAGGGGCCAGATGGCCTACTCCTGCTCCTATTTCTTAAGTTCTTATGTTTTCATCATATGAGTTGGCAAACAAGTGAAAAACAGCAGTCGTGCCAATAACGCACAGAAAAAGGAGTGTATAGCAGTGCATAATCCACTTGCTTGCCCACCATAGTCCAATTATGCTCAGCTATAAATATATATATACACAGAGGAAGAGAGAAAGGAGAGAGAGAACCAGTGAGAGAAAGGAAGAGAAAAGGAGAGAAAAAGAGAGAGAAAAAGAGGAGAGACAAAAAGAGAGAGAAAGAAAAGAAGAGAGAGAGAAAAAGAGGAGAGACAAAGAGAAGATTGAGATAGGTAAAGAGTGGGACCACATCCTGAAATGTTCTGCAACTGTGGGCTGTGAATATTGTTACTACTACGCTGGGTTTCTGCGACGGTCTCTGAACGTTTCTAGGACCCATGTGTGATGCTTCTCCCTATGTTCGTACACCCCTGCATCTGGCTCCTGATTAGAGTCCCATGTGTTAGGGAAACTTCTGGCAAGTCACTGATCCAAGCCCTTCAGTGGCCCAGAATTAGAAGTGGGCCCCAACAAAAGCCGATGGGCATGGATATCACTTCAAAGTAAAGGGATGCTCTAAGATATGATGTTGGCGGGCAGGTATGATGTTGGCAGGTTCTGGGACAGGGGGGGTCACAAAAAGTCTGCAACTAGGTTTTGAGGTAGCTTGATGTTTGAGTGAGGGAGGCTTTAAAAAGGGATCCTCCTTTTTCAGAGCTATCCTGGCCGTGGCACACATGTTCTGCTGGATTTTCATGTACAATTCCCTCAGTTCCTCTAAGCTATCCCCCCAGGTAACTCTCCCCTCAAAGGGAGTAGAAATAGCTGATGCTGTGGTATCTGTGGGGCTGGCATCTAATGCACCCATGGCAGTCTGCAGAACCAGAGATTTCACTGCTGCTTCCTGCTGTAAATCTCAAACCAGCACTTGCTTCTCAATCTACAGAGGGTCCCTGATCAGTTTTGGGATCTGCCTCTAGCTCTGTAGTCTATTGGTGAACAAATCCTACCCAATACACTTGGGCACGTCACCCTAACCTGATTGGGCACGTGGTGGTAGATTCATCAGCGACGTGCATCCATTTGCCTGGCCTATTGGTCAGGAGCTTCAGGGTTTGTCCCTGGCATGGGGAATCTTCCATTCCAGGCGAGGACCTGAAGAACAACCATTGAGTCTTGTGATTGTTGTACTGTACAGGCTTTCCACTAAGACTGCTATACTGTACAAAGGTTCCTTTAAGACTGCTGTACAATATAAAGACATACACTTTTGTCTGGTGAGAATGCTGTACTATACAAGGGTTCTGTTGAGAATGATGCACAATATAAGATCTCAGAGAATGATGCACAATATAAGGGACCTGGTGAGAATGATGTACAATACAAGTGACCTGTTGAGAATGATGGATGAATCAAGGTTTCCACTGAGAATAATAGAGGCCTCGGGCAGAGCGTGCTGCATTATACAAGTGTTCCACTCAGAACGATGTACTATTCAAGGAGTCTGTTGAGACTGCAGTACTATAAAAGGGTTACACTGATCTCAGATCCTGTGCACACAATCCGTTTTAGGATTAGATTCTGATAAATGTGCATATTGTCATATACCTTTACAGCTATTGTTCAGAGTGCAACTTTTATAGGCCAGCTAAATTCCCAACACAAATCCGCTTCCAGAATCAAACCTGTGCTGCCTTGAAACTGAAACTTGATGATGTCCTCAAACTATCTGGGATAGTGGACCACAGGGTGAACTTTGAACCTCGTCACCATGATGGCGTGCACTGGATATAGTACGAAGTGTCACCATACACTCAACTAAGGAGTCGAGGTCTGAGTGGTGTCTGTCTAATAATTACCTGTGTGGAGAGATCAGGTGTAATCTGTCCTTGATTGACACAGAATTCCAGTTGGTGCCCAGGGGTCTCGGTACCAACATTCTTTCAATCTGCTCATTGCCAGCGAGTCCACACTAGGGGCATAAACAGATTGCTGGTCCCTGCTTCCTTATCAATTTCCACCAATGAGATCCTCGCATCTATGGAAGTCATTGAATCCTTGGATTTCCTTGATACCAATTGGCAGTTTAACATGTTCAGAGATGTCTGATTGTATGTTCCTGGATTTCTTAGGCTTAACGTTCCCCAGTTCCAATCAAAGGCCCTTGCCTAACTTTTCCTTTTAGATGCCGACTGTCCTGAGGTGGCATTTGCAGCATTTTATGTTATTTTTTCCAATTTCCAGAATTCATGTGTTTCTTGAGGCTCGATAATAAGTTCTCTCCCCCCTCTTCCCCCACACCACCCTCTCCGCTCTAAACCCCCTCCCCCCTCCCCCACCCCGCAACCCCCGCCCCACTACCACCAACGGGAGGAGTTCGGGGAAGGGTAATTAAACTCTGAAAAACACAAATGCAAACCCCAACCGACGAGTAGATACCCATTATTCTTTTTACGGTGGCGTGTAATGAACCGTGCGAGTGTCCTGTCTTGGAGAGGCGGGGCACTTCATTAACGGATTTAAATCAGGTTCACACAGCGCAATTGGGAGCCTGATTTAAATGTAATTACTTGTCCCTCTCCCAGTTGCCGCAGACCGTCTCCAAGGTTACGGATGATAATGAGGTCAGGTCTTGCCGAGTTCTCCAGCCATTTTTGGTCTTCCTTGCAGTCTCCCCGCCACCCTGTAAATAGCAGGGCCTTAATCTCTACAGACTGGACAACAGTTCCAACTCATAAAGGGCAGAATCCGTGAGAAAGTCTATAGAATCATAGAAATTTACAGCATGGAAGAATGCCTTTTTGGCCCATTGTGTTCCTGCCGGCCAACAAGAGGCTATCCAGCCTAATCCCACTTTCCAGCTCTTGGTCCATAGCCCTGCAGGTTACGGCACTTCAAGTGCACATCCAAGTAATTTTTAAAATGTGGTAAGGGTTTCTGCCTCTACCACCCTTTCAGGCAGTGAGTTCCAGACCCCCACCACCCTCTGGGTGAAGACATTTCCCCTCAAATCTCCTCTAAACCTCCTACCATTTACTTTAAATCTATGTCCCCTGGTTGTTGAGCCCTCTGCTAAGGGAAATAGATCCTTCCTATCCACTCTATCTCGGCCCCTCATAATTTTATGCATCTCAATAAGGTCTCCCCTCAGCCTCCTCTGTTCCAAAGAAAATGAACTCAGCCTATCCAATCTTTCCTCAGAGCTAAAATTCTCCAGCAGACAACGTCCTCGTAAATCTCCTCTGTACCCTCTCTAGTGCAATCACATCTTCCCTGTAATGTGGTGACCAGAACTGCACGCAGTACTCGAGCTACATGCAGTGCTCCAGCTGCACGCAGTACTCCAGCTGCAGTAAGATTTGCTCTTCTGAGATTATGATGAAAAGGGATTATTACCAATGGGATAAGCTACTTTCAGACAAAGTACTTGCCCTACAAACACAAATCTCTTTTTAAATAAGAGACTTCAAAGACTTCCAATGTCCAATGAAATGGTCCTCTTTTTGAGGGCAGTAAATCAGTCCAGTGGACGTCATAATATCAGACTCAAGCACCGGATTCCTGTTTTCTGGACTGCGTCTCCATGAGGCTACTTTTCGAATCACAACTCTGAGATATCCTGCCCCAGCTTGCATAATGTGTTTTGATGATGTTTCTAAACAATACTTTGCATGAAAAGCCCCTCTCAGTAACACGCCGCCTAAAGTTAGGTTGCTGGAGCAATCTCAGAGCTGCTCAATATGGATCGAACAGGTGCCACAGCTGACCCTGGGAGTGTTTGGTGCTGGCAATGGGTGCAAAAACGTCCCACTCCCCAATACTGACCTCTCACCTGAACAAGCACAATAAAACAGTGCATAAATAAATCGGGTCAGCAAGCGTCTCACCAGTGCAATGGCTCGACTTGATGCATCTCACTTGCCATTGTCGCTTCTTCTCGCACATCAATGCCAATAGTAGACGCTGCTAATCTCAGCTTTAAAATGCGTGCAGAGGGAAAAAAAAGAGGTGCTGGGGCTGTATTGTGTGACAGCATCATGAACCAATTATTTTTGAGCATTTATCCTGTCTCTATGCCTGCGGGTATGGCCTTTGCTCTATGGCCACCCTGAAAGATACCCTTCGCTCTACAGATATCACCTCCAACATATGCAGATCCCAATTCTCATCACAAACAGCAGTCATCCCGGGAAATTTGTACAAACTTGCCGTGTAAAGCTCTTTTCTTTGGCATAATATCCATGAGAATGTTAACAACACAGCAATTCTAATTTAAGCCAGAGTACCCAGTACTTTGTAATTAGCGCTATTTAATTATGATCTGGTACAGCCGCACTGCTCCATTAAGTAATAAACAGAATTAACACTCCTTTAAAAAACAGTGTTGCCCAATAGAAATTGCTGATGAGGCACAGGAGTGGATACAGTGACACTGTTTATATATCAAGAGAAGAAAGAGAGGGAGAGAAAAGAGGAAAGAGAGAGGAGAGAGAGAGAAGGTGAGAGCGAGATAAGGAGACTGAGATTAAAGAGTGGGAGAGACAAAGAACATCTTGAAAATGTTCTCTATGTTGAAAAGGGTTAAAGGACTGTATCTCATCCACAGTAAAGCTGTGCTGCTCCATTAAATAATACATTGAAATAGCTTTCCTTTAAAAAGTGTTTTCGAAAAGAACTCACTGACTAACTACAGGGTTAAATGCATTGACACAAATTTTAGCAGAAAATGCTCACACAATATGGAATATAGTACAGGTACAACGTCTGAAATCCAGAATCCTTGGAACCGAATCTGTGCCAGATTTCGGGTTTTGCCAGATTTTGGATTTTGCCGCCTGCCGCCCACCGCCTGCCAAAATGTCTGGTTTTCGGACAATTCCGGCTTTCGGAATTCCGGATTCGGGACATTGCACCTGTACTTATTAAACACATACCATCATTCAGTAACCAAGGAAGGAAAGTACTCACAATGATCAAAAAACACTTGCACACTGCTTTTCGTATTACCATTTTACAGAAAGGTTAAAGTTCACATGCACCGGCTGTACCAAAATGAGTACGGAGATCACAGGCCCAACGACGGTATCCATTACTCAGTTTTCAATTTACTAATCAAATGCATTCTGTCACATCTGGATTTGCAATTAGCCACATGTGGCTAGTGCCTAACGGATTGGACAATGCTACTCTTGTATATTTCAATTACAGAAGAACTGATGTCTCCATTTACGCTATGCTGGCACAGGGAATTAAAGCTCTTATCACCAGTCCAGTCGGCGAGGCTCCAGGTTACTTACACCTGTTTATTTTGTAACTGAAAAGTGTTGTCCATGATATAATATGATCTCCGGGTGCCAGAGGGAGAGATTGGACCTCAAGGATGGAAAATCGTAGAAGGCAGGCCTGTTACTCCTGATATGGGCACCCCGGCCCCATAGCCCCATAGGAAAACTGTCCCATACACCATGTAACTTAAACCCGCGATAGCATCAGTGTGTGTTTGATTATAATGTCATGCTCAAAATACATCTCAAAAGGAACAAGTATCAGCATTTTATAGTCATCGATTACAGGTTCCTACTCTGATGTCATGTTGTGGAGCACACCCAGTGTGTGCAGGTGGATCAAAGGATATTCCAGCACCAGGACAGTAGAAATAGTATCAAGTGGTGTCCTATAGTAGAAAGTGTGATAATGCACTGAGAACTCTCAGGTCTGTCAGTGATATCCAGCTCTACAGATCACAGCCAGACCTTCCTGTCAGATTATCAATTACCTTTGATATATTTTCTGTATGTTGTCCTGGAGCAGCACAAAGTGTTAGCAAGACAATGAATACGTTGTTACTTTGTGAAATATTAATAAATTATGGTAGTTGCAGCTGTTTGAAGCTGGCGTATTTTGTGAACCTGGAAGTGTCACATCTGCTGCGAGCTCCACACAATGTAAACGACTGGTTTGGCAATGCCTGGGTTATCCCCAGTGAGTTTGCACATATCTTGCATATTCTGTCGTAGGATTAAAATCTCTAGAACCTGCACTGGTACCGTGACACAAGATAGCTGTCTCATACAAACACACACACACACACACACACACACACTGATGCCGAAACATAGAATTCTTGACAATACAGGATCAAATGTTTTAGTTTCTCCTCCCAAACCTCCACCACCTAGAAGGATAAGGGCAGCAGATGCATGGGAACACCATCTCCTCCAGGTTCCCCTCCAAGTCACACACCAATCTGACTTAGAAGTGCATCACCGTTCATTCATTATCGCTGGGTCAAAATCCTACCCAACAGCATTGTGGGAGCACCTTTACCACATGGACCACAGTGGCTCAAGAAGATGGCTCACCACCACCTTCTCATCATCAGCATAGGCAGTCCCTCGGAATCGAGGAAGACTTGCTTCCACTCTTAAAATGAGTCCTTAGGTGACTGAACAGTCCAATACGGGAATTACTGTCTCTGTTGCAGGTGGGACAGACAGTCGTTGAAGGAAAATGCTGGCCTTGTCAGCGATGCCCACTCCCAAAGTACGATAAAAGAAAACATTTAGCACGATCTTAATTGCATCATTAATTTTCAGCTTGGCTAAAATATGGTTTGGTTGTTCCAGTATTGTGACTCCATCTTGCACAGCTGTTAAATAATAGACAGCCAAAGTTGGTCATTTTATACTGAAACTACCAGCCAAGGGGAAGATCTGATTCCCATTTTATTTTTATGCATTAACGGTACAATAACCCTTTCAATTCAAGCCCTTGAACAATAAATTGCCATGTATTGAATCCCCTTGCTGTCCTGGAGTTGGTGAAATTATTTCTAATTGAGATGCATAATTCCATTTCATTTTTGACACTGGCTATCAATCACCACAACTTTGCAAAGTGACCAATTTAAACGCCTACTGGCAAAGGGTTGCTTTTCTTTTCTAGAAAGAAAATTATATCTTTCAGCATCTGCAGCAAGGCTTTAGTTGCTTAGGTTGCTTATTTTGCAGGGCTATGAGGAAAGAACAGGGAAGTGGAACTAATTGGATAGATCTTAACAAGAGCCGGCACAGGCACAATGGCCTCTTTCTGTGCTGTACGATTCTATCATTCTAGAATATTGAGCACACGGGTAGAAAATGAGAACTCGTCCGGGTGCTGCAGTGGGTTGGTGCATTATCCTTCCACCTCTGGGACCAGGTTTTGAGTCTTGTCCCGACTGATGGTTTGAAAGTCTCCTCTCTCTGCCAGTGTTCAGGTTTCTATTTGAAATCAGTCAGTGCAAGGGCATGGGCCCACAGTACAAAACTACCTACACTACAGGGCGAAATGCTCAAGTTCATTCAGAACATGGAACGCTAGTGTGGGAATTGGAAATGTCAGTCAAGGTGGTCTTCCGAGTTGGTTGTCTTGGTATGTCAGCCGTAGCTCAGTGGATAGCATCTTCACCTCTGAGTCAGAAGGTTGTGGGTTCAAGTCCCACTCCAGAGGGTTGAGCACAGTGCAGGGCTGAGGGAGTGCTGCACTGTTGGAGGTGCCGTCTTTCAGATGAGACGTTAAACCGAGGCCCTGTCTGCCCTCCCGGGTAGATGTAATAGATCCCATGGCACTGTTTTGAAGTCCTGGCCAATATTTATCCCTCAATCAACATAACAAAAACAGATTATCTGGTCATTATCACATTGTTGTTGGCTGTAACGTTCCCTACATTGCAGCTGAGTGAGTGCACTTCACAATGTACTTCATTTACTGTAAAGCGCTTTGGGACATCCAGTGATCGTGAAAGGCGCTATATAAATGCAAGTCTTTTTTTCCTTCTGAGGTAAGCCAGAGTAAAGAGCGCTTTATGCTCATTATGCTACAGCTGATCTTGGAATGCCATGTTGATTTTGAATGCCTAGATAGAATCTAGTCCAATACCAACACCTCCAGGGGCAAAACTAATAATGAATTACACATTTCTGCCAGAATCATCCCACAGTGATGTTACTGCAGGTATATATCGACGAGTGTTGGGGTCTCACTGAGGTGGTAACGGGTAGCATGCTGCGGAATGGAGACGAGAACACTCGAGTTAAAGGCAGAGTCTCGGTTGAGGAGATCTTCGAAATGTTCCTTTCAGCAGGCCCTGACTGCCTCAGGGTCCTTGATGAGTGTTTCCCTGTTCTTGGCCAGGAGTGGGGTGGGGCCTTGGGAGTTAGGTCCGCATGTGGCCTTGACTGCGGTGAAGAATCCTCGCACATCATGGCTGTCGGCCAGCTGCTGTATCTCCTGTGCTTTCTCCATCCATCACCTGTTCTTTAGGTCCTGGATTTTTTGTTGGACCTTAGCCTTTAGCCGTCTGTAATGCTGTTTTGCTGCTCCCGAGTTGGGTTGCTGTTTAAGGTTCAGAAATGCCCTGCGCTTGCAGTCTATTAGTTCTTGAATCTCCTGATCATTTTCATCAAACCAGTCCTGGTGTTTCCTGGTTGAGTGACTGAGCGTCTCTTTGCAGACACTGGTTATGGAGGCCTGGAGGGCAGACCAAGCACTGTGGGCATTCTGCATCTCGAGGTCATAAAGGCACGCCAGGTTAGCTGTGAGGCGCTGGCTCAGTGAGATCCCAACACTGCATGAGGTAGAAATGACCATAAGACAGCTAAAAAACATGGCTGCAGGAGCGGCTGGAATCCCTGCTGAGGCACTGAAGTATGGCGGAGAGGCACATCTGGCGTGAATACACGACCTCATCTCTCTCATCTCTCTCATCTGGAGGGAGCAGGCCGGGAGATAGAGAGGCAATGATCATGACCATCTTTAAAAAAGAGGACAAGTCCAACTGCGGCAACTACAGAGGAATTTCCCTGCTATCAACCACTGGGAAAGTCGTCGCTAGAGTGCTCCTCAATTGACTTCTCCCCGTGGCCGAGGAGCTCCTCCCGGAGTCACAGTGCAGATTTCATCCCCTCCGGGGCACAACGGACATGATTTTTGCAGCACGACAGCTGCAGGATAAATGCAGGGAGCAGCACCAGTCCTTATACATGACCTCCTTCGACCTTACAAAGACCTTTGCCACTGTCAACCGCGAGAGTCTATGGAGTGTCCTTCTCCATTTCGGATGCCCCCAAAAGTACGTCACCATACTCCGTCTGCTCCATGACGACATGCAGGCTGTGATCCTTACCAATGGATCCATCACAGACCCAATTCATGTCCGGACCGGGGTCAAGCAGGGCTGCATCATCGCCCCAACCTTCTTCTCAATCTTCCTCGCTGCCATGCTCCACCTCACAGTTGATAAGTTCCCCACTGGAGTGGAGCTAAACTACAGAACCAGTGGGGAGCTGTTCAACCTTCGCCGTCTCCAGGCCAGGTCCAAGACCACTCCAACCTCTGTCGTGGAGCTACAGTACGCGGATGACTCCTGCATCTGTGCACATACAGAGGCTGAACTCCAGGACATAGTCGACATATTTACTGAGGCGTATGAAAGCATGGGCCTTACGCTAAACATTGATAAGACAAAGGTCCTACACCAGCCAGTCCTCGTCGCACAGCACTGCCCTCCCAAACATCAAGATCCACGGCGTGGCCCTGGGCAATGTGGATCACTTCCCCTATCTCGGGAGCCTCCTATCAACAAGAGCAGGCATTGATGATGAGATCCAACACCGCCTCCAGTGCGCCAGTGCAGCCTTTGGCCGCCGAAGGAAAACATTGTTTGAAGATCAGTCCCTCAAAACTGTCACCAAGCTCATGGTCTACAGGGCCGTAGTAATACCCGCTCCCTCCTGTATGGCTCAGAGACGTGGACCATGTGCAGTAGACACCTCAAGTCACTGGAGAAATACCACCCGCAATGTCGCCGCAAGATCCTGCAAATCCCCTGGGAGGACAGACGCACAAACATTAGCATCCTCATCCAGGCCAACATCCCCAGCATTGAAGCACTGACCACACTTGATCAGCTCCGCTGGGCAGGCCACATAGTTCGCATGCCAGACTCGCGACTCCCAAAGAAAGCGCTCTACTCGGAACTCGTCCACGGCAAACGAGCCAAAGGCAGGCAGAGGAAATGTTACAAGGACACCCTCAAAGCCTCCCTGATAAAGTGCAACATCCCCACTGAAACCTGGGAGTCCTTGGCCATAGACCGCCCTAAGTGGAGGGAGTGCATTCTGGAGGGCGCTGAGTATCGTCACCGAGAGCATGCGGAAATCAAGCGCAGGCAGCGGAAGGAGCGTGCGGCAAACCAGGATACCTGCCCACCCTTTCTGTCAACGACTATCTGTCCTACGTGGGACAGAAACTGTGGTTCCCATGTTGGACTGTACGGCCACCTAAGAACTCATGCTAAGAGTGGAAGCAAGTTTTCCTTGATCCCGAGGAACTGCCTATGATGATGATGATATTGATGAGATTTAGAGGTCCTTAGCCCAATTTCCAACTTGTGAAACTGGTGGAAATAGTCAAGCTATCGTGTTTGGATTTGACTGTGCAACTCGAGTAAAAAAGTGTCGAACATTCAAGTTTTACACTTGAACCTAGAGGCAACAAGGGAGCAAGCTATATTAGAGTTAGGAATGAGTAATGATCCAGATTTAGTTAACAGTCTAACAGCGCGTGATCATTTATCCAATAGCAACATAACATGATCAAGTTCAATGTTGCATTTGAAAGGGAGAAACGTGAAACAGCAACTGAAATTCTAGACTTAGGTAAGGTGGGATGAGGCAGAGGCTGTCCACAATAAACTGGGCAAATCTGTTAATGGGTAAAACGACAGAAGATCAGCGGGAGATATTCAAAAAATAATTTAATGTAATACAGAACCAGTTTTTGAACCACTTCCCATTCCTCGGGAGCCGACTATGAGCAAAGGCAGACATCGATGACGAGGTCCAACACCACCTCCAGTGGGCCAGCGCAGCCTTCGGCCACCTGAGGAAGAGTGTTCGAAGACCAGGCCCTCAAATCTAGCACCAAGCTCATGGTTTACAGGGCTGTTCTGTATGGCTCAGAGACGTGGACCATATACAGTAGACAACTCAAGTGGCTGGAGAAATACCACCAATGATGTCTCCGCAAGATCCTGCAAATCCCCTCAGAGGATGGACGCATCGAGCAATGAGAGATAAGGGACAGCATACAACTAAAGGAAAGAGCATACAGAAATGCAAAAAATAGCACATCCTGGCAAATGGGAAAGACACAAATAACAGCAAAGGGTCACAAGAAGTAAGAGCGACAAAAAGTGAGCATGAAAAGAAACTTGCAAGGGATGTCAAAGTCAATATGAAGAGTTTTTACAGTTACATTCGGAAAAAGAGAGTGTGGTCAGGAGCAATGTTGGCCTCTTAAAAACTGAAAGGGGAGATATTGTCAATGACAATGGGGAAATGTCAGTATTTACAGTAGAAGAAGAGGATAGCATGTCGGACATCCCAAAGAAACTAATACTGAATCGGGAACAGGGACTCAATAAAATTAATGTAAGTAAAATAACAGCAATGAGGAAAATAATGACACTAAAGAGTGACAAAACCCCAGGATCAGTTAGTTTCCATCTCAGGGTTTTAAAGGTGAGCACATTGCAGATGTCTTAACCATAATCTTCCAAAGTTCTCTAGATTCAGAAACCGTCCCTTTAGATTGGAAAATTGCGTATGTCACTCTGCGTTTTAAGAATGATGAGAGAAGGAAACCAGGGAATTATAGACCTAACATTTGTTGCGGGGAAATTGATAGAGTCTATAATTAAGGATAGGGTGACTGAACACCTCGAAAATCTTCCGTTGATCAGAAAGACCCAGCATGGATTTGTGAAAGGCAGGTCATGCCTGACAAACCTGATTGAATTTTTTGAAGAGGTGACTAAAGTAGTGGACAGGGAAATGTCTATGGATGTTATTTGTATGGACTTCCAGAAGGCATTTGTTAAAGTCTGATATAAGAGATTATTATCCAAGGTAAAATCCACACAATTGAGGGCAAATCATTGACCTGGTTAGGAAATTGGCTGAGCAACAGGAGACAGCAGTAGGGATAATGGGCACTCAAATTGGCAAGATGTGACTAGTGGTGTCCCACAGGGATTTATGTTGGGGCCTCAACTATTCACTGTATTTATTAATGACTTAGATGATGACATAGAAAGTCATGTATTCAAATTTGCCGATGACACAAAGATAGACAGCATTGTAGGCAGTGTGGATGAAAGCGTAAAATTGCAAAGGGATATTGATAGATTAAGTGAATGGGCAAAACTGTGGCAAATCAATTTCAATGTAAGCAAACATGAGGTCATCCACTTTGGACCTAAAAAAGAATAGAACAGGGTACTTTCTAAATGGTGAAAAGTTAAACACAGTTTATAGCTAGCAACAGAAGTAGTATGGAATCATAATGCAATAATTTTGAAGGATCTCCCTCTCTCGACCCATCAACAGCGTCATTTCTCTCAGCCTGCTTGTCCGACATCCAGTCCCGGATAAGCCGTAATTTCCTCCAGCTCCAGAATTAGAATTAGTATTTAGTATTCCAACTGATTAGTAAACAAAGTAACACTTTCGCCCCAATTTTAAGTCAATGGAGCATACAATTGGGCTGGGTGTAAAGCAGGCATTCAAAACTAACCTGCCAGGTGGTTAGGTTAGAATCTGGTCTTTGGATTCTGAAGATCATTGTAAGTTTTTTCTGAGGAATATAACAGAAGGGTCAATGGTCACAGTGGAGGACACCATCAAAGCAAAAGAGTAGGAGAGAAGATGAGTTAAATCAAATGATGGTAGTTTGTCGACCCCAAGATTGAGTTTTATGAGCATAGATCTGGCTCCTGAAGATATTTATCCTATTTAACGGTACGGCCAAAAATAACACGTGCTTCAGAGCAACAAATACTTGAGCGGGGATCAGAGCTCCTGAGAGGATTAAGTCCGGAGCAGAACAAAAAAGTAAAATCCCCAAAGATAAGCTGTGGGTTTTTTTACAGCACATTTTGAGCGACATATAAAGATAATTATTCCCCTGGGAGAATATGGAGAAGCATGACACATGACCTAGACGTTACAGAAGGCAGCCAAGAAGGAATCTACTATGAAGCCAATTTTTTCTCCAAGGTGGATTTTACTAAATACGACAGGAAATTGTTTAAAATACAAAGAAAGGAATAAGACGATAAAGGAAATATTGAACAATAGGAGCCCGATCTACATCGATAGTGCAAAACACTAAAAAGGCACAATATGAAGAATGACAATGCAGAAGTCATTCTGTGAATGTGTTGCTAAAATTCATGCTGGAAAGAATGAAAGAGGAAGCTGGACTGGGAATTCAGCGAGGAAAAAACCATGCTGAGGAATATTTGGTTGGAGAATGATTTATGAGTGGGCAATAGAAATGAAGGATGAATTGCTGCTTTGCTTCATGGGTGATGAGAACACATTTGGCACCAAAGATTAATAGATGCTCTGCAAACAGGTGGAGTTGATGGGAAAGAAATGAGACTGATCAGGTTTTTATTACTGGGAACAGCAAGCAGCAGCAAGTGTTGATAATAAGTTAGCATAATGAACGAGTGAGACAAGGTAATGCCGCGTCACCCAATCTTTCCCACATGTACTCGGAGTTCATTATAGGGCTGCTTCAGCAATTCTGGGTAAAAAGCTGTGAAAGCCTCAGCAGGAGGTCCAAGGTATGACTTATGAGGAAAGGTTGAGTAGGTTGGGCCTCTACTCATTGGGATTCAGAAGAATGAAAGGTGATCTTATCGAAACATATAAGATTATGAGGGGGCTTGACAAGGTGGATGCAGAGAGGATGTTTCCACTGATAGGGGAAACTAGAACTCAGGGGCATAATCTTAGAATAAGGGGCCGCCCATTTAAAACAGAGATGAGGAGGAATTTCTTCTCTCAGAGGGTTATAAATCTGTGGAATTCGCTGCCTCAGAGAGCTGTGGAAGCTGGGTCGTTGAATAAATTTAAGACAGAAATAGACAGTTTCTTAAACGATAAGTGGATGTGGTTATGGGGAGCGGTCAGAGAAGTGGAGTTGAGTCCATGATCGGATCAGCCATGATCGAATTAAATGGCATAGCAGGCTCGAGGGACCATATGGCCTACTCCTATTTCTTATGTTCTTATGTATACGTTGGTAGAGGATAGACTGGTCATCAATGGACGTGCTGAGGTCAGCTCCTGAATCTGAATTAAGTATGCCCCCCTCCCCAAGCTTGAAGCTCGCACAGCAAGCAAAGGGAAGAGGAACCTGCCTCTCTCACAGGGCTGTTGCTCAAAATTAAAGGGATGTGGCCACTTAAAAGTAAGGAGCCACATATGGGGATACAAAAATTCTTTAAAATGTTCCCACCTTTGAGAAGACAAATATGGGAGGGGCAATGAATGGTGAGGCTGACAGGTTGAAAAAGCCAACATGGAGACCCAAGTCTGTGGGCAAAAGACAAAGTGGCTTCAAGCCCCTGTTTAATGGCTGAAGAGGTGGACATGATGCTGCATGAGGTGAGTATTGCACTGTTTGACTCTCCAGGGTACCATTGCCAGACGATTGCAGTTCACCACCACTGGCAAGAGGTAACAGCTGTCTACAGTACCTAGCGGCAGAAGTAAGATCATGCTGAGGAATATTTGGTTTGAGAATGATTTATACGTCGCTCAAAATGTGCTGTGGAAGCTGGGACATTGAATGGATTTAGACAGACATAGACAGTTTCTTAACTGATAAGGGAATTGGACCTGAGCCCATGATCGGATCAGCCATGATCGTATTGAATGGCGGAGCAGGCTCGAGGGGTAGTATGGCCTACTCCTGCTCCTATTTCTTATGTTTTTATGTTCCAGCAGGGTGCACAATCCAATAGCTAGTACATCAAACCACTGCAAAGCAGCCTGCATTTACACAGATCCTCATCACATCCTCTGAACATCCAAAACCACTTTATGACTCCTTTGGAAAGGTAGTCATTGCTGTTAAGTGGGTAAATTTGACAACCAATTTGTGCACAGCAAGGTCGCAGAATCGGAAAACCTATGAATGACCAGATAATTTGGTGATGGTAGTGTTGATTGAAGGAGGAATCTTGATCAGGACATCAAGAACTCCCTGTTCTTCTAAAAATTGCATCTTATGTCCACCTGAGCAGGCAGACTGGCCCTCGATTTAACTTCTCAACTGAAAGGCAGCATTTGCGATATTAGAGCACTCCCTCGGTGTCGCCTGGACTATGTGCTCAACTTCATCACGGAACTTGAATCAACAACCTTGTGACTTAGAAGCAAGAATACTTCCACTTGAGCAATCCCAACATTGACACATTTTAACACAGACCTGGCCACCAACTGACACGCAGAATGGTCTTCATAGTGAGCAAATGGGAATCATCAATGACCCTTCTCCTATATAATAGTGGGGCGACACCGGGTAACAATGGGGAAGACGATGCATCAGTCACCGATCCACATGCAGGCCGTACAACAACCGATATTGCAGCGATGGCCAGAAATAAGCCAGAGTCACCTGGCCTTGTCAACCACTGGCAGTGCTGCCTCCCTGTGGTTACGTTGGCAGCAGCAGCCCTTGTTGCAAATGACAAAGGTCTACCCTACTGACCAGCAACAAATCGAGCACTTGTCCTCGGTGACTGGCAGGTGGCTTGTGCCAAGGTCAGCAGGCGGTATGAGGCCTGCTGAAATGCCCGGCATGCCTTCGTTCATCTTGTAATACATAACCACGAAATACTGCATTTGAGGCACTTCATAAACAATCCTTAAGGTAAGTCTTGTACATCTTGTACTAACAAAGCATTTTATATATAGCAGCGGCACTTTTTGGCCTGCCTCCCCCACCGAGCTTAACTTGTTCCCATTCAAAGGGGAGGACACAGGAAAAAGAGCAAACCTAGCACAATTCAGTAGAGTTTGAGTCACGTTCAATTAATTCTTTTTCGCTTTGGTCCTAACGAGCGTAGCATGCAAAATGGGCACAAGTATTTCAGCTCACTACATCCCGGAGTGCTGAATTGCAGCCCAGGAAAAAAAAAACTAGTGCAGGGCTGTGCTCTCTGAATTCAGTGCTCCCTCCGAGTCAGTTGTGTGCCGGTAATCCCAGTACATGGGACCTCTACACTGACCCTTAGAAGGCATAGCCTCAAGTTGGATTTAAGATTGATTCCCTAACAACATCGGGTACACAGATAGCAGCGATGGCAGACACAAAGGAGATTACAAGACATACGAGAGGCCGAATCATGAGTATGAAATACTGATTGAAAATAAATACAAAGAATACAGAGGAGTGGTTGATACGGAAAGTGACCTTAGAGTGGCCTGAGTGAAAACAGAGCCAGGAAACAAAACTGGTTACTGGGGCAACCCAATAACTTTTGATAATTGAAGCAACAAAAGAGGTTATCGGGGCAGGGGGGGGCAGAATAGCAAATACAAAAGGAGATTTAGGAACAGAATTGTAAAATCAAGCTGGTGCTAGGTGCTGTGGCCAGCAGCAGATTATGGATGTGAAAGTTGGATCTCAAACACTGAAGCAAGGAGGCGTTTAAGTTATGGCTGGAGTTGAAAATTAAACGGACTGGCTATTTGTGCTGCACTTTTTGTCCTTCTGCACCTGCGTCCTCTCAAGACTCCGCCCCTGATGCCTCCCGCCCGACATTGGATGGCCCCGAACCGGAAGTGGGTCCGTGCAATCAGTCCGACCACGTTGTTGCGAGCCTACTCCTCCCATCGACCGGGCCCCGAGCCTCCTGCTGAGCGGCGGAGGGGAGGGGGGGTAATTGATGGCGGCGGCAGCTGCGGGTGGCCGGAGGAAAGAGAGAACTTGGGGGGAGGTGGTGTGGGGGGGGGGGGAAAGAGAGAGAGATCGGAGGGGAGCATTTCTTCCAACTACCTTTACACCCACAACCGATTGCTCAGAAAGCTCGGTGCATGTGTTATAAGGGACATTGTTCGAGTGGATGAAATCCAGAAGTCACGAAACTGTCACTATTCACTTCATACCCAATAAACCTGTTAACAATCCGCACACAGTGCCCCATGTATGGTGGGCCGGGAGGGTGGGAGTGGGGTAAGGTCATGCACTTGCGCTGGTGTAAGGGACTTCGCCTGGGAGAGGGATGCACTTGCACTGGGATAAGGGACTTCGGCTGGAACTTGGTGGCTTTTGGGGAGATCTAGCCTCTGTGGCTTCTGAAGTCAAAATGAATCGAATTACAAATTGGAAAGTCAGTCAGAACTTGGGCTGGGTGGTTCCAATTACACATTCCTGAGGAACTTCAGGCTGTGGCTTATCCTCCAAGGAGACCAATCAGCAATAGGTCAAGTTATATTGGGGAGCCAATCAGAGACAAGGTGGCCATTTTGGCAGTACAAATGGACAAATCCAAAATTAAATGGAGAAGGATGACTAATGAGAGACTCCTTTGCATTCTTTAAGGGAAAAGGAGATAAAGATTTGAAGTCAGAGTGGGAAGGGTGTTTAACGGATGGACGAGCCGATATCACTCGCTTTGTTTTATAAAGAAAGGTAGAGCAGGCTGGGCCTATACTCATTGGAGTTTAGAAGAATGAGAAGTGATCTTATTGAAACGTATAAGATTCTGAGTGTGCTTGACAGGGTAGATGCAGAGAGGATGTTTCCCCTTGTGGGGGAATCTAAAACTAGGGGACATAGTTTCAGAAGGGGCCGCTCATTTAAAACGGAGCTGATGATGAATTTCTTCTCTCAGAGGGTCATGAATCTTTGGAATTCTCTGCTCCAGAGAGCTGTGGAAGCTGGGTCATTGAATATATTTAAAGTGGAGATGGACAGATTTTTGAATGATAAGGAAGTCAAGGGTTATGGGGAGCGGGCAGGGAAGTGGCGTTGAAGCCAGGATCAGATCAGCCATGATCTTATTGATGGAACAGGCTCAAGGGGCCAGATGGCCTACTCCTGCTCCTATTTCTTATGTTCTTATGTATGACCTCTTCATTTATGTTCCCATTGAGGTTGTGACGTTGACACTGGATATAAAAAACCTCCCACTTCCGTGCGCTGATATCCTTCACCTTAAAAAAAAAGTAGCTCAAAGCACTCAAATTTGGTAAATATTAGAAACGTTCGATTTGGTTCATTTTTCCTTTAGTGAGAATGTATTTGAATTCTCGCTGTAATAAAAACTATAGCGACCTATAACCAGCTGAATTGAACATTCCATCAGTGTGGAACACAAAATCAGGCAGGGCACCTTCTGAAGCTGCGTTAATGAGCAATTTGCATCCGATACTTCCAAACCTTGGCATCAATAATAAATTGCAAGTTCTGCAACTCCATGTAATCTTGAAACAATCAGTGCTGAAAATAAGAGAGGCCAGCAAGTTCTTGCAATCGGAGCTATTCTTACAGATAAATCAGTGGGATTCAGAGGTTTCAAACAATATAGTGCTGATTAGATTTTATCCAGTTTTATTTTCAAGGCTAGCCCACACACTTTGACACTAATCTGACTCAACCTGTATTTCTGCTTAAAATGCACCTTGCACTCCACCTCACAGTAGAAGTTAAGTACCACTTTGGTCCCTTGCTAAATGGCTTTATTTCTGCCCATGTGGTTTCCATGGTAATCGAACACCATTTATTAAATCAACTCCAGTAAGAAGGACTTTGGTAATACTTTTCCAATATGACAGACATTTGTTAGACTCACAAACACAATCTGTGTGTGGCTTGAAGTAAAGCAGCATTCCCTTTGTCACATCATCCCAATTATTTTCATTAAATGGTGGGGGTTGGGGGAGGAGCAAGATAGAAGCATGAGAAAATAAATGAGATTTTCTGATTGTTTGCCAACAATTTAAATTTTGAGCTTTGGAGCAGTACGAAGTAAAAACACATCAAACAGCTATCTAGTTATTTTGTAGTTAAACTGTCCTTCAAACGCCTTTCCTTGTTACCATTAACTCTGATGAAATTGTCAAGTTGCTTTTTGAAAAAAGAAAATTTTTTATTATTTTGGTTGAGAATAAAGTTCTGGTCTACAATAAATGAAAAGAGAAGGCGGTGTCATCATAACCAATGTTAGATTGAGGCTGAGCTCCCAGAGATCAATAGGCGGGCTACTTTCCAATTAGACATCAGTGACAGGATAAAGGGAGTGCAAATTGGGCAGTCCGTCAATGTGCTGAAGGCATTATGAATCAAGATGACACTAAAATATTTGGATAATATACAGCCCCAGCATATTAACGAAGCTTGTTAAAGGAGCTTTAGAACGCCCCCAAAAGCCGTGTAGATAAATGAGTTGCAAAGATGTGGCACTGAGTTGCATAGGCTGGCCAGGTCTCAAGTTTGATTTATGTTCTATGCTGAGTTAGCAGATCCGAGGTAAGACTGCAGTAAATAACTACTGACCTTTGCGTCCCCGGGGAAGGATAGAGAAGGGGCAACAGCACCAATCAATATCTCATAACCCCTGCTGGAGAGTGTGCTTGTACGAGTCTTGGTTGAGGACAGGTGCTGGACTGTGCGGTGCACCACATCTTTGGCGAGTGCAAGAAAAAAACATATATAATGAAAGAAAGTTTTGAAAGAAGGGGCGAAATTGGCTTCAAACAGGTTGGAGTTAAAGATGGGTAATTCACATCTCATGGGGGAAACAAGAGGAAGATTGATTGCTATGGAAACCAGCATAACTGAGCCACATCGAAGACCATGGATGAAGGGAGTGCCAATCAATTCCAGAGCTTTTTTTGAAGAACAACAACTTGCATTTATACAGCGCCTTTAATGGAGTAACACACCCCAAGCAATATCTCCCTCATTGTTTTTTGGGTTGCGCGGGCTTTTTAAAGGGCGGCGCGACCATTCAGATTTCCGTGCATGCACGGTTTTTCCATTTAAAAGTGGGCGAGCTAACTGTATAGGACCTCCAGACCATTTAATGAGAACATTGGTCCTAAAGCACTTCACAGGAACAATATCCAACACATTTTGACACCATAAGGAGATATTAGGGTGGATGAAGAGGTCGGTTTTAAGGAGTGTCTGTTTTAAGTCCTGACCCTGTGGACACTTGCAGTGGATCAGCCATCACCGATCCTCTCTGCATCTCCCTTCAGAATGTCCATTCGCTTGCGAACAAGGCCCTTGCCATCCATCAGCTTATCGTGGACGATGGCATTAACATCATGGCCCTGGAAATTTGGCTGAGGGGTGATGACATCTTACCCTTAAATGAAGCCTCCCCACCTGGTTTTACCTTCCACCACTTGCCCTGCTCATACAGCCGTGGTGGCGGTGTGGCTCTCATCACCAAATCACACCTTGGTCTGTCCCTCTACTCCTCCAGCACTTTCTCCTCCTTTGAGCATCTCACCGTAGTCCACCCCTCTCACCTCTCATTTAAAATTCTCGTTCTGTACCATCCACCCAAGTATGCTAAAAATGTTATCACGGATATATTCTCACTGCTTTCCTCCCTCAGCCTACGCACCGAACGACTTCTCATCCTCGGTGATTTCAATCTCCATCTCAATTCATCATGCTCTCTCTCCTCTTAGTTCACTAGCCTCCTATCTTCCCTTAATCTTTTCCTCCATGTGAATGCCCCAACCCATATTCATGGCCATCCCCTCGACCTTGCTATCTCTCGTGGCCTTGCTATTCCCACCGTGTCAATTGCAGATAAGACCATCTCTGACCACTTCCTTGTATCGCTCTCCACCCACATCCCCCTTCCCCAATCCAAACCTGCTTCCTTCTGCATCCGCCCTTGGAAAAAACCCACTCCAAACTCTCTTACAACCGCACTTATCAACTCCAAACGTCCAAACTTTGGTCCTCCGTTCATCATGACATTTCTGCAGCCATCGATCTGTTCAATCGCACCCTCATCACCACCTTTGATGCCCTAGTCCCTATTAAAACATTTATTCTCTCGCACCCTGGCTGTTCTCCTTGTACAGCCCTCAACTTCGCTCCCTCAAGTCCAAGGGACACAGATTT
Source organism: Pristiophorus japonicus (assembly GCF_044704955.1). NCBI lineage: Eukaryota > Metazoa > Chordata > Chondrichthyes > Pristiophoridae > Pristiophorus > Pristiophorus japonicus. The sequence goes on from NC_091990.1 coordinate 53,861,918, forward strand.
GAACGGATGTGGCAGACACCTGGTTTAGCCACTCACCGCCAGATCTGGCTGGACCACATAAAGCATTATCGGGTCCTACTCTTGTCTGCCTAAACTGCTCACTATTCCAGGATCATTCTGGAATGCAAAGATAACTACTATTGCCTATTGATAACTGTCTCCTTAAACCCCTGTCCCCTGTCTTCACCACACTCACCTCCAACAAAAAGTGCGAGGAGCTCTTGGACTTTGTTGTCTGAAAGACTGAGACCATCCGATCAGCTGCCTCTGCCAGTTACTCTTCCCCTAGCCCACCAGGCCAAACTTCCTCTGAAGTTCCCCCCTGCCCTAGCTCTAAACTTGCATCTTTCTCTAGTTTCTCTTTGATCTCTCCTCTTGACCTCTCCATGCTCATCCTGTCCATGAGACCCACTTCCTGGTTCCTTGACCCTATTCCCACTAAACTGCTGACCACCCAACTTCCTTTTCTGGCTCCCATGCTAGCCGACATTGTTAACGGTTCTCTTTCCTCAGGTACTGTTTCCCTCTCCTTCACATCTGCTGTCATCACCCCTCTCCTCAAAAAAACAACCCTTGACCCCACTGTGCTTGCTAGCTATCGCCCCATCTCCAATCTTCCTTTCCTCTCCAAAGTCCTTAAACATATTATCGTCTCCAAAATCCGTGCCCTTCTTTCCCGCAATTCCATGTTTGAATCTCTTCAATTTGGCTTTCGCCCCTGCCACAGTACCGAAACGGCTCTCATCAAAGTCACAAATGACATTCTTTGTGACTGTGACAAGATAAACTATCCCTCCTCGACCTGTCTGCAGCCTTTAACACAGTTGACCACTCTATCCTTCTCCAATACCTCTCCACCAATGTCCAGCGAGGTGGGACTGTATTCACCTGGTTCTATTCTTATCTATCTAATCGTAGCCAGAAAATCTCCTACAATGGCTTCTCTTCCCACTCCCGCATCGTTACCTCTGGTGTCCCCCAAGGATCTATCCTTGGCACCCTCTTATTTCTCATCTATATGCTGCCTCTTAGCTACATCGTCCGAATACACAGGGTCAGTTTTAACATGTACACCCAGCTCGACCTCTCCATCACTTCTCTTGACCCCCCCACCCCCCCCATGGTCTCTAAATTGTAAGACTGCTTTTCCGACATCCAGTACTGAATGAGCAGATATTTTCTCCAATAAATATTGGGAAGACCAAAACCATTGTCTTTTGTCCCTGCCACAAATTGGGTTACCTAGCCACTGACTCCATCCCTCTCCCTAGCATCTATCAGATTTTAAATTTAAACCAGACCTTTCACAACCTAGGTGTCATATTTGACCCTGAAATGAGCTTCCAGTCACATAACCACGGCATAACTAAAACCGCCCATTTCCAACTCCGTAACACTGCCCGTCTCTGCCCCTGCATCAGCTCATCTGTTGCTAAAGCCTTCATCCACACCTTTGTTTCCTCTAGACTTGACGACTCCAACACACTCCTGGCTGGCCTCCCACATTCAACCATATGTAAACTTGAGCTCATCCAAAACTCAGCAGCCCGTGTCCTAACTCGCTCCAAGTCCCACTCACCCATCACCCCTGTGATCGCTGACCTGCATTGGCCCCGGTTAAGCAACGCCTCGATTTCAAAATTCTCATCCTGGTTTACAAAACCCTCCATGGCCTTGCCTCTCCCGATCTCTGTAATCTCTTTCAGCCCCATGAGATGTCTGCGCTCCTCAACTTCTGTCCTCTTGAGCATCCCGGATTATAACTGCTCAACCAACGGTGGCCATGCCTTCAGCTGCCTGGGCCCTAAGCTCTGGAACTCCCTTCCTAAACCTCTCCACCTCTCTTTCCTCCTTTAAGATGCTCCTTAAAACCAAACTCTTTGACATCTGCCGTAATTTCTTCTTATGTGGCTCGGTGTCAAATTTATTTGTTTTGTCTTATAACACTGCTGTGAAGCACCTTATGACGTTTTACTACGTTAAAGGCACTATATAAATAAAAGTTGTTGTTGTTGTGTCTTAAGAGGTGGAGAGGTTTAGGGAGGGAATTCCAGAGCTTTGAGCCTAGACGGCAGAAGGCACGGCCACCAATGGTGGAACGATTAAAATCAGGAATGTGTAATAAACCAGCATTGGAGGAGCGCAGATATCGCGGAGGGTTGTAGGGCTGGAGGAGGTTACAGGATAAGGAGGGGTAAGGTCATGGAGGGATTTGAAAATAAAGGTGGGAATTTTGAAATTGAGGAATTGCTTAACCAGGAGCCAATGTAGGTCAGCGAGCACAGGGGTGATGGGTGAGTGGGACTTGGTGCACGTTAAGACACAGGCAACAGATTTTTGGATGAGCTCAAGTTTATGGAGGGTGCAGGATGAGAGGCCAACCATGAGTGCATTGGAATCGTCAAGTGTAGAGGTAACAAAGACATGATGAGGATTTCAGTAGCAGATGAGCTGAGGCAAGGGCAGAGATGGGTGATCTTATGGAGGTGGAAACAGGCGGTCTTAGTTATGCTCCAGATATGTGGTCAGAAGCACATTTCAGGGTCAAGTATGACATCAGTCTGATTCAGCATTGGACAGAAGTTCGGGAGAGGGATGGAGTCGATGGCTAGGGAACGGAGTTTGCGGCATGGATCAAAGCCAATGACTTCAGTCTTCCCAATATTTAGAAGGCTGTTGCTGGAAAGCAACCACCCCGATGGTGTAGTCCCGATCAAGATGACTGTAAAGTCCTTACACAATACCACAAATCCACACGAGGCACATTCTATGGACAAGGTCACTCCATGACCTAAACCTTTATTCACAGGACCAAGAAGTGATGACCTTGCGTGGGACCTCCCTTTATATACCTGGATGACCAGGTGAGGAGTGTCTCCCACAAGTTCACCCCCCTGTGGTCAAGGTGTGCATTTCTTACGTATATACAGTATTACAGTGTTGTTACATAAAGGTTACATACATGACAATGACTATAACTAAAACGGTCATGTGGAGGAAACCGTTGCTGTCTGCATTTGTTGCTTCTTCCAAATTGCATCCTTCAATGCTGCCCTGATCCTGAGAGAACATGTGCTTCACCACTACCTGTGTGCACCGAGTCTTCAACAAGGCCTCAACAAACTTTAATGCCTGATCAATGCCCACGTATTCGTAAAACTTTCTTTTAAGGTGTTAATATAACAATGGCCTTTTTCTCTGACAAGCGTATGCATTTTGGAGTGGGAAGGTTATCAGTTTTGTTTGTGTTCAAGCATATCTAAATCATCTATATCATGCAGATATTGTTTAACTCTAGGCCTGTATTAGTATGGAATACAATAAATAATCCATTTCTGTTAAAGCCATGGTTTATGTCTGGCGTTTCTCCTTCGGATAAACAACGCATTTATTTAAATATAAACTTTAAATCGCGGAGATAAAAAGGCATTTCCCCAAACTGACGTATAAAATCCCACTGCGTCTCTTGTCCCTACATGAGGTGCCAGGGCCCACAGAGCTGAATCTCAGCATGGACCCGTGCCTTCAGGAGAAGGAAAGAAAGACTTGCATTTATGTGGCGCCTTTCACAAACTCAGGACGTCCCAAAGCGTTTCACAGGCAACGAGATACTTTTTGGAGTGTAGCCACTGGTGCAGAGTGGGAAACGTGCAGCCAACTTGCCCACAGCAAGCTCCCACAAACAGCAATGTGATAATGGCCAGATCATCAGTTTTAGTGAAGCTGGTTGAAGGATAATCGTAAAGGTATATGGGTGTTGCCAGGGGTCACTAGTTGTAGTATCTATGCCCAACCTGGTTGGGGGTGAGGAGCACAATGCTTCAAAATCATTTACTGTGCTGCTAAATTCCAAGTGAGGTGGGAACATCTTCTGCACCCAAAAAAATTAGAGAACTTTTTCATCAATATATACATAAGGGGGGATTTAATACAAAAGAAATTACTTGTTAATGTAACAGCCGCTCCTTTAATAAGCTCCGATAAACACATTTTACATCTCCATTAACGGGGGAGCCATATGCTCCCTTCTCCAAATAACCTCATTGTGACATTTATTTTTCATTTTTGCAGGCATTATACAAATAAATGATTTCTAAATTTACACAGGGAGTCTATAACAATGCGTTAAATATTAAATTAGGAATAACATTTAATTCAAATCTTTAAAATACAAATATTTCAACGAATGACTCTTCTGTGGTATAAAACAAGAATGTCGCATAACCAGTGCAGCCAGCATGCTGGAAATTACACTGCAGCTCTCACTCGCTGTCTGTCTCTTTCTCTCCCCTGCTCGGTCTCTCTCTCCGCTCCCCCTCCACCCCCTCACACTCTCTCTGTCTCTCTATCCCCCCGTGCTTGGGGTCTCTCTCTCTGTCTCTCTGTCTCTCACCTCCCCCCCACCATCCCCCCACCCCGCTCTCTGACTGTGTCTCTCTCCCACTCTGTGTGTGTCTCTCTTTCCCGCTCTGTCTATCTGTGTGTCTCTCTCTCTCTTCACTATCCCCGCTCTGTCTCTCTCCTACCCGTCTCTCTCTCTCTCTCTCTCCTACCCATCCGTCCATCTCTCTCTCTCTCTCTCTATTGTCCGTCCATACCCATCTCTCCCCATGCTCTGTCTCTCTCCCTCTCTCGCTCTCTATCTGTCCTTCTCTCTCTCTCGCTCTGTCTGTCTCTCTCGCTTTGTCTCCCTCTCACTCTGTCTGTCTCTCTCTCTCTCTCGCTCTCTCTCTCTCTCTCGCTCTGTTCCTCTAACTGTCTCTCTGTCGCTCTGTCTGTCTCTCTCGCTCTTGCTCTGTCTGCTCCTCTCTCTCTCCTGCTCAGTCTCTCTCTCTCTCTCTCTCTCTTTTGTTTTCAAAACTGAAGCTGTGAAGTCCAATCCCCCCGCTGGATCTCCCCACGCCCGAGGGTGAGTGTGCAACGAAACTTTTTAGCGCTGGTCTCTCATCTTTGGACGTAAAAACTGAATTTGGCGGTTTGAGCCTGCATCTAACGCCTGGCAGAAAAATCAGCACTCGGGCGGTGACACCGCCTCAAATACAGCCATAACCAATTTCCACCCCTGTATTTTTTTCAATGTCTGTGTACGATTTAACTCCCTGGTCGATCTTTCTCTCAATCTCTCTCTCTCTCTCTCTCTCTCACATAGCAGAACATCTTGTTTAACTGGCCACCATGGTACAGCTCACACTGAAACCAATGAAACACCAGCGAAGTGCAGTGGGAAGTTATTGTTTGCTAACACAGTTGGGGGTGTTGGGGAGAAGCTACGGAGCTGTACCATGGAGATTGCTGCACTGCAAAAACTCCATTTCATTAATAAAGAAGTTGTGACCTTGCATGATAATTTAAATGTGGCAAACTTGCAAGTACAGAGAAGATAATTTCCTACTTTTTCCCTTCGATCCCTGTTAATCGCACGCAATAAAGATAGTGCAAAATCAATAGTTAATTTGTGATATTGTGAGTGATTGTAATGCTAAAAGTGGAAATACACAGGTTTCTAGCAATGATTCTCCATCTTAGGAATTTACAATTGTTGCTGCAATACCCGAGAGTGACATAAGCCTTTCTGCAAAGGCGGGAGTGAAACTGAGAGAGCAAATAGTTGTCGGGCTACTGTCATACACCCCCAGCAGTCTAATGAAGAATGGCCTTGATAGATACCAGGGAGCAGGAGGAGCGGGTGAGAGCAGAGAGGAGAGGGGCGAGGGGGAAGGGGAGGAGAAATGGGAGAAGGTGGATAGGATCGAAGACAAGGAGGGGAAATGGAATATTAGAGCTGGAGGGAGTAAGGAGAGGAGAGAGAGAATGGGGAAGGGAACAGAGAGGGTGGTGGTGGCGAGGGGAGAAGTATGGTCATTGCATAAGGCAGAGCTAGCTAAGAGGGGTGTCTGCTTGGGTTCTGGGCCCTGAATTTCTGCTCAGTTTGGGGGTGGGGGGGAGGTGCCTGGTCAGTTGAATGAAGGACAGCTGCATGCTCGGAGGATCGGTGTACTGACTGCAGATTTTTGGGCGGCAATTCACAAGCTGAAGGTTAGGGATTCTGAAGGTTCCTTTTCGGAGAAAGAATTAGCATGCATGCTAAGAGATGGCAGCGGTCCAAGCTCACGGATCTGAACTGAACACCCACCACATTCCACATGTACGCCGACGACACCCAGCTCTACCTCACCACCACCTCTCTTGACTCCTCGACTGCATCTGATTTGTCACACTTGTCCAACATTCAGTATTGAAGGGACAGAAATTTCCTCCAAGTAAATAGCGGGAGACTCGGACAAAGTGCATTCCCTAGTCCGCGATACCATACCTCTCCGTGGGCACTGTCTGAGGCTGAACCAGACCACGGCCTATTTGACCCTGAGCTGAGCTTCCGACCACATATCCTCTCCATCACCAAGTCCACCTGCTTTCGTCCCTGCCTCTGCTCATCTGCTGCTGAAAAAACCTCATCCATGGTTTGCTTACGTCCAGACTCGGCTATTCCAACTCCCTCCTGGGCAGCCGCCCATCTTTCACCCTCCGTAAACATGAGTTCCTGAATCGCAACATTCATGTTGTGTCCTTGGATGCTCTGATAATGACTCCATGAGGCAATGTGTTGTACTTGAACTGTAGTGACCTTAGTCCTTTATTGATAACTCCAGAGGGAGGATCACACCTGATGACCTGCCTTTTATACTAGGCCAGGCACACCTGTACAGGTAACCTACAAGTCTCCCACTGCTGTGCCCTCTGGTGGCACACCTTGTGACAGGACCATCAGTAGCCACGTAAGATTCAAGACATCACTCTCCCCCAAGCCTTTAGTGCAAATCGCCTCTGCATTGACTGTGCTCTGGACTTAGCTCTATCTGGTTGACCCTTGGCGGGTCATTTTAATCTTGGGTGAGTGGTTGGTGTTTCGTTGGCAGTAGAATGCTGGTGGTTGCTGTTTGTGTGTGTCTCTGACCAATCCATTCTCCGTCCCCCCCACCCCCCACACCCCCACCCCACCCCCCCTACATATAGATTATGCCATAGGCTCATTGCATTCACATACATTCAAGTCCAGAAAAACAAGTTTGCATTACATTTGTGGTTCAGTTGTGAGACAAGTACGTTAGACGGTGAGATACATTATCGATACGTACCGGGGATTGGTAACCGGTGTGTAAGGACAAACTAGTTCCAGAACTGCTGGATGGTGTCCAGGTAGTCTGGTGGCGGCGTATGCCCAGTGCTGGCAGGGGGAACCTGGTTGGCTCAAGTTGCCTGCTCTCAGGGCTGTTGCCGTTGCTCCTAGCGTCGGGCAGGTTCACAGATGCCTGTGACCTCCCTGTCTTTTCTTTGCACCCTGGGTCGCTGCTGCTCCCTGAGGAGCTGTCGTCCAGCAGTGCACACGGAACTGCTGACTCGCTAGCCTGGGCATTGCTTGGTTTGAGATCCAGGCTGATCCCAGTCCCCACTTTGGGAGAACTATTGCGGGTGACCCTTCGTTCCCGGGTATGGCCTTGGTGGCGATGGGGTCTGGGGGCTGCGCTTTAGTACAGTTTGGTCTTTCAGGCTCGTGGCAGTTGGTGCCATCGGGTGCCTGAGAGGCTGAGCCGATCAGGGGCAGGGCATCGATACTGGTGCCGTTGCCCTCCTGAGATCGCTTGCTCTGCAGCTCATGTGTATTGGCTGCTTATGGCCACATTTCATGGTACATAACTCTGGTCCCAGGGATGCAGGCTATAGCGTTGGGTAGCTTGCTGGACCTGTGTGCTCCCAATGGGTGTTCGCCCGCTGCATTGGCGGTATGCAGTTGAAATCCTACATCGCACAATGTTTCATTACTTATTGTAAATACCCTTTAGCTCCAATCGTGATTGCGTGACTTTTCCTTGCTTATTGCATGTACACAACTCTGATTATCGGTTACACATTTTATCTCTAACTCACAGTTGCTATTACATTGCTTGAGTGTGTGGAACTGTCCCTTTAAGTGTGGTGGGTTGCAGGCCTCCTTTAAGAGAGCCTTGCTTTCTTTACCCCAATCCTCTTCTCCGTCTGGTGCCACGTGTTGCTCCATCAGTGCTGCACCTCCTGGTCTGGCCGCCGCCATCTTTTTCTTCAGCGCATCACCTCGTGGTTCAGGCGCCATCTTTCCTCATCCACGATATCGACTGTGGTGATCCTCTTCTCCCCGGGTTCTACCTCTGAAGCTGGGAAGTCACCTCTGGATCCAATTTTCTTCCTCCGGAGTCCTGCCACTGGAGCCTGGAAGGTGCGCTCGGGTCATCTCAGCTGGATTGTCTCCACGCAGTCGTGCTGAGCGGTCTGTGCCTCGGGTGCTGTGCTGATCTGCTCTCTTGTGCCGGATGCAACCTCAGGTGAGGGTTTGCTTTGCCTCTGAGCGCAGAGGGTGTCAATCGCTGGAGGGGTGAAGTATTCCCACTTCCAATGGATCTTCTCCATACACCTTCTTCCGAGTAGCATTGGTCCATCACCTGCAACGATCCACAGAGGTAACTTGTGCACCATGCCATCTTGGAGTACATTTACATCCGCACCACCAATGACTGGGATAAGTTCATCGGTGTAGGTGCGCAGCTTTGCCTGAACCGGGACCAACTTGGGTCGTTCAGCTTAATTGTCCCATAGCCTCTCAAATGCATCTTGATTCGTTACTGACTGGTTCGCCCCTGTCATGTATCTCACATTACTGTATATAACTGTATCTTACCATGCTATACATGACTGTAACTGGATATGACCTGTAACAATAAGCATACCTTACCACCGGGGTGCACTTGCAGGAGACACTCCATACCTGTCCCACTGAGGTATATAAAGGGAGGTCTCAGGCAAGTGCAGCACTGGAGAGCTGGAATTAAAGGTGCAGGTCCTGAGTGATCCTGACTTCAGCATGTGTCTCGTGTAAGTCAGTACATTAGAGTCAGGACTTAACAGCTCCCGTGTCCACTTCCATGAACACTGGAACACCATCTATCTTGACTTCCATCCTCAATGGGGACAACACTCGGTGGTGCAGGTAAACATGCTATATACCTCGTCGTGGGGCTGAGCTGCCTCTCTGCCTATCGTTTCATAACCCACGCTGGATTCATGGCCATCTGCAGACTCTTCATCGACACAGTGAGTCATATTTCTCTTACACATTCACTGGAGGTGGCCCTTTGTGCTGCAGCCTTTGCATACATGGTCTTTAAAATGGCACTGGTGAGTCCTATGATTCCCTCCACAACGCCGGCACGGAGCTACTCGGTTAGCCCCCCCTCAGCAGACTCTGAGTTTAGAGACTCGGGAGCCTGTTCTCTCTTCCCTGAGAAGGTTCGCGTTCTACAGTTCCGCCTCTAAAACGTGCCACTCTGTGCACAGTACTTGCCAGGTTTGAGTCCTGAGGGTGAGTCATCTGTCTAGAGCCGTAGGTCGAGGTCATGAATGCCTGGCTCACAGAGATGGCCTTCTGCAGTGTGACTGTGGTATCCGCCAACAGTAGCTTATGAAGAAGGCCCTCATGGCCGATTCCAATGACAAAAATGTCCCGCAGTGCTTCGGTGAGGTCGCCGAAATCGCACAATGCCGCCAGCCTCCTGAGGTCTGCAGCGTTTTTCGCGATTTCCTGGCCATCGGGCCGCCGGTGGGTGTAGAACTGGTGTCTGGCTGTGAGGATGTTCTCCTTGGACTTGAGTTGCTCATGGATCAGGGTTACGAGCTCCTCATACGTCTTGGTCGTTGTCTTCACTGATGCCATCAAGTCCCTGATGAGGCCATAGAGAGTGGGCCCACAACTGGTTAGCAGGATGGCTCTGCGCTTATCAGCCAGTGTGGCTGGATTGTCTCCTGCCAGGTCATTTGTTATGAAGAAATGGTCGAGCCTCTCCACAAAGGCATCCCAATCATCACCATCGGCGAACTGCTGCAACATACCAAGGATAGCCATTTTCGCGTGAAAGTCCGTAACCTTGTCGCCAATTGTTGTGTCCTTGGATGCTCTGATATTGACTCCACGAGGCAATGTGTTGTAATTGAACTGTAGTGACCCAAGTCCTTTATTGATAACTCCAGAGTGAGGATCACACCTGGTGGCCTGCCTTTTATACTAGGCCAGGCACACCTGTACAGGTAACCTACAAGTCTCCCACTGCTGTGCCCTCTGATGGCACACCTTGTGATAGTACAAACAGTAGCCATATAGGATACATGACAATTCACCCATCACCCCTGTGCTCGCTGATCTACACTGGCTCCCGGTTAAGCAACGCCTCAATTTTAAAATTGGCATCCTTGAGTTCAAAACCCCGCCCCTCCCTATCTCTGTCATCTGCTTCAGCCCCACAACCCTCGGAGAATTCTGTGCTCCTCCAATTCTGGGCTCTTGTGCAAACCCGATTTTCTTTTCCCTTTCAGCGATGGCCGTGCCTTCTGTTGCCTGGGCCACAGCTCTGGAACTCCCTCCCTAAACCTCTCGACCTCTCTTTCCTCTGCCTCTCTACCTCTCTCTCCTCCTTTAAGACGCTCCTTAAAGCCTTCCTCTTTGACTTAGCTTTTGGTCACCTGTCCTAATATCTCCATATGTGTTTCTTTGTCAAATTTTGTCTAATAACACTCCTGTGAAGTGCCTTGGGATGTTTTACTACATTAAAGGCACTATATAAATGCAAGTTGTCGTTGTTTGTTGTTAGACTTACCTAAAAGAAAAGATTGACAAAACATCTTCAAGACACAGCTTAACCTCGAACCCAGCGTCTCCTCCCTTGAGCTGAATGCTAGGTCTCAGTATCAAAACACAGTACAAATGCTGGAATGTACACCTAACTTTATGTGACTGATACTAAAACACTGAAAATGGCAAACACAGTGCCACCTACAGGAATAACTGGCACTGCAGATAAATGCTGGCACTTATAAAATTAAGTTGTCCCATTGATAAAGACTGATATTTGATTCTTCACTGCATTCTGCAACAGATTGAGCAACGCATTCAACATTTTAAATACATATGTTTAGCTGGTTAAGGTAGCAAGTGACTATGCCATGCAGTCTATGAAGATTGCAGCTTTGTTCCTCAGTCTCTGATGAGTTAGCTGATTCAAGCCAAGATGGTGATAGAGGTGCTATAATTGACTTCAACAAACACAGTTGGAGGAAGTAGAGGGGGAATGAATCAACTATGTTGCTCGATTCCAGTAGCTATTCAACGATTCCTGCTGCAAGTGTTCGGTTAGGAAAATCACTGTGTAGGCGAGATCGGACGCTGTGATGATGCACCCCGTGGTCAGATAGTCTGCTAACACTCACTGTCTGGCCTTACAGCTGAAGAATAACGGCTTGGGTAAGGTACCAGGCCATGGGGGACAATCGGCAAACACAGAGCCAGCTGGAGTGAGTAACCAGAGTGTGTTAGCCGTGGCTCAGTGGGTAGCACTGTCGCCTCTGAGTCAGAAGTTTCAAGTCCGACTCCAGGAGACTTGAGCACAAAAATCTACGCTGAGACTCTAGTGCAGTGCTGAGGGAGTGCCGTCTTTCAGATGAGACGTTAAGCTGAGTCCCCATCTGCCCTCGAAGGTGGATGTAAAAGATCTCATGGCACTATTTCAAAGAAGAGCAGGGGAATTATCTCTAGTGTACTGGCCACTATTTATCCCTCAATCAATATCACTGAAACAGATTATCTGGTCATTATCACATTGCTGTGTGTGCAAATTGGTTGCCGCGTTTCCCACATTACAACAGTGACTACACTGAAAAAAATACTTCATTGGCTGTCAAGCATTTTGAGGTGTCCAGTGCTCGTGAAAGGCGCTACAGAAAAGCAAGTCTTTCTTTTAACTGCAGGACAGGAGAATATTAATGAGTAAAAAGAGGAAGAATATCTCACAAAGTTAGATTTGAAACCAGAGACAATGCAGCGTAGCAAGCAGTACCTGAATATACTTTGCTAGTTAAGTGCACCTAACATCTGTATCTATATCTATTTATATCTCCATATCTCTCTCCCTCTATTATGTTTAATACCTGTTGGTATTACAATGTCAGGTTTACACTATTAGTTAAAGTCTTGGTGAAGTATATAGAATCATAAGGTCATAGAATCTTACAGCACAGAAGGAGGCCATTCGGCCCATCCTGCCTGTGCCAGCTCTTTGAAGGAGTTATCCAATTAGTCCCATTCCCCTGCTCTATCCCCATAGCCCTGCAAGTTTTTCTTTCTCAATACTTTTCCAATTCCCTTTTGAAAGTTACAACTGAATCTGTTTCACCACCCTTTCAGGAAGTGCATTCCAGATCATAAAAACTCAGTGTAAAAAATTCTGTCCTCATCTCCCACCTCCCACCCCTCGTTCTTTTATCAACTGACTTAAATCCATGTCCTGTGGTTACTGGCCTGCCCGTCAGTGGAAACCTTATCAAAACTCTCCACGATTTTGAACACCTCTACTAAATCTCCCCTTAAACTTCTCTGCTCCCAGCTTCTCCAGTCTCTCCATACAACTGAAGTCTCTCATCCCTGGCACTATTCTACTAAATCTCCTCTGCACCCTCTCCAAACCCTTGGAAGTCTGATATCAGTCCAAGAGCACTAACTGGTGCATTTATTTCGATTACACTGAAGGGCAGCTGTGAAACGATAAAAGAAAGCAGGCAGGGCCGAGGGGGAAGTGATCAAACACTCTGCAGGATGCCCACTTCAAATGAAACACCAATAAAACTGCTTCCCACCAAGAGGAGAACCTTTCCAGCTTTTAATTAAATGGTGTTGTAAATTCCTTTTGAAAAGTCCGTGAAAATCATTCATCTCCATTAACCTTGAATATAAAATGGATTGCTATGCAAATTAACAAAAGAAATTTCACAGGGGGAGATAAGGCCACAGGACACGATCAGTATTTCAATTGGAGAGAAGTGTAAATTTACAATCAGGTCTTTCTTTGTATTGATTATTCAGACCATCAAAACCAAACACAGAGTACTTCATAGTACTTGGAACATATATATATTTTAAATCCTACGTTAAAGTCTGACCGGCAACTCCCTAATGACCCATGAAGTGCTTCAGCGCTGAGCAGAGCGCATTGCTGCCACTGCCAGAGAGGACAGGCTGCGTTGCAGTGCAAGAAATTAATTACCCAGAGAGGTAATAACAATGTGCATTAAATGGCAAAGTAATTAAAGCTCATAATGCAGGAAAATTATTAATAACAGATGAATTGAATGGCGTATAAATCAAAATAATTTAAAACAATCAGATTAAAGTGGGCGTAGTGTTCTGTCTCAGCAGGCACCTTCTGCAGATACTAAATTATACTCACTAGTCAAGCGTTTGTCATGTAATCACTCACTCGAGTAAAAACAGAAAGAAACTGGAAGACAATTTGCTGTAAAGGGACTAGTTATCAAAAAGTAACTATGGGAAACAATGTATTTATGTGTTTCACTTTTACATTAAAAAAAGCTGCTTCTATTAAGCTTGCCGGCTGCAGCCTTGGCACATTTATCTGGATAGAAGCTGTTTATTGCCCTGCAAGCTCTGAGCTAATGGAAGGTTGGTAAGTATCTATACACTATTTAATGTTACATGGCAGCAATGACCTCAGTGGTCAGCACAGCGCTGATTCGTAAGCAGTGCTGTACTTTTCTGATCATCCAGACCAACTCCTCCTGCGCAAAGAATGGATCTGAAAAGCAGTCTCCGGACAGCCACAGGCTGCAAATACAGAGCTGAACAACTCTGTCACATGTTCCTTGGATTAAACTTGCAGTTTGGACAATCGCAAGCCAGACGATCTTTTTCCCATTTAATGGTGAGCTCTCCACAATATTTGGATGATGATCAAATGTTTGTGGTACATCAGTCCGTGTTAACCTGCAATACTTCAAGGCCCAGAGAGATGTACACCCACGCAATACTCCCCCAAGGTCTTATTGTCTTTATAGGTTCAGTCTCTCAGGTGGTTTACGCTCTCGCGTGGAGCGTCTGAGTTGTGGTTCAGTTGTTTGCCTTGGTGTCTGTTTTTCTTTGGGTGTGGTTGCTGGTATCTCGCCTGGGCTGTCTGTTTCGATTGGTGTGATTTTTGTTGACTCGCCTGGGCTGTCTGTTGGGATTGCCCTTTCCTCAGGTTGTTCCCTCTGTCTGTCCACCAGGTGTGGTGCTAGTTCCACATTGTAGTCTGCCTCTGGTTCCGCAGTGTTGTTGGTAAATCTGCTTTTGACTTGGTCTACATGCCTCCGGCAGGTTTTGCCATTGTCCATTTGTACTACCAGTAGCCTGTTTCCTTCCTTGCCCGTTACTGTCCCTGCACGCCATTTGGGACCCCTGTCATAGTTTAGTACAAACACTTTGTCCCCTATCTCATTCCATCTCCCCCTCGAATTTCTGTCATGGTACTCAGTCAGCTTACGGCGCTTTGCCTCAATGATTTCGTGCATGTCTGGGAGGATTAATGAGAGCCTTGTTTTTAAAGTCCTTTTCATCAACAGTTGCGCGGGGGGGATCCCAGTCAGTGAGTGCAGACGAGATCTGTATGCCAGCAGCAGTCGCGACAGGCGACCCTGCAGCGTGGGACCTTGGATTTTAAGCATGCCTTGTTTAATGATTTGCACTGCTCTCTCCGTCTAGCCGTTGGAGGCCGACTTGAACGGTGCCATCTTGACGTGATTTATGCCGCGGTCAATTATAAAGTCTTGGAATTCTGCGCTGGTGAAGCACGGACCATTGTCACTGACCAATATGTCAGGGATTCCGTGCGTTGCAAACATGGTTGCGAGGCTCTCCACAGTGGTGGAGGTTGTGCTCGAGTTTAAAATGGTGCATTCGATCCACTTTGAGAATGCATCGACAACTACGAGGAACATTTTGCCCATGAATGGGCCCGCATAGTCTACGTGAACCGCGACCACGGTTTGGTAGGCCAGGACCAGGGGCTCAGTGGAGCCTCCCTGGGGGCATTGCTGAGTTGGGCACAAATGGTGCACCTTTGGACGCAGAGCTCCTAGTCCGCGTCAATACCAGGCCACCAGACGTGGGATCTGGCTATGGCCTTCATGAGAATGATCCCTGGGTGCTCGCGGTGGAGCTCCCGGACAAATGCCTCTGCCTCGCAGAGGCATGACGACTCGGCTGCCCCACATCAGGCAGTCTGCTTGTAGTGATAGCTCATGCATGCGCCTGTGAAAGGGTTTTAATTCCTCGGGGCAGGCATCGCGAGCCTCTGCCCAGTCACCGGTTAGGACACATCTTTTTACTAAGGATAAAGTGGGGTCGCTGGCCGTCCAGGCTCTGATTTGGCGAGCCGTCATGGGCGAACCTGTGGACTCAAAGGCATTGATTGCCATGACTATCTCACAGTCCTGTTCGTCAGACCCTTCCGTGGTCGCCAGGGGTAGCCTGTTGAGCGCGTCGGCATCGTTGTCTGTGCATGGTCTGTGCCTTATGGTGTAGTCGTAGGAGTGCCCACCGTTGAATTCGCGCCAAGGCGTTGGCGTTTATTGCCTTGCTCTCGAATAGGAGGGACGTGAGGGGCTTGTGGTTGGTTTCTAATGCGAACTTGGCCCCGAAAAGGTATTGGTGCATCTTTTTGACACCATACACGCCGCGAGCGCCTCCTTCTCTACCATTCCGTACCCGCGCTCCGCCCGCGAAAGTGACCTGGAGGCATAAGCTATGGGTTGCAATTTGCCCGCACTATTGACATGTTGCAAAACGTACCCAACCCCATACGCTGATGCATCGCATGTGAGAACTAGCTTTTTACCTGGGTCAAAGAAAGTCAAAACACTGTTGGAACACAGAAGATTGCGTGGCTTATTGAAGGAGCGTTCCTGGGCGTCCCCCCGAAACCAATCGCACCCCTTCCTGAGTAGCACATGGAGAGGCTCCAGCAGCGTGCTTAAGTTCTGCATAAAGTTCCCAAAGTAATTGAGTAGCCCGAGAAAGGTGCGCAGTTCTGAGACATTCCGGGGCCTGGGTGCCAGGCGAATTACTTCTGTTTTGGACTCTGTTGGGCGGATTCCATCAGCGGCAATCCTTCTGCCCAAAAATTCAACCTCGGGAGTGAGAAACAGGCACTTGGATTTCTTGACTCGTAGGCCTACCCGATCCAACCGCTTTAGTACTTCCTCCAAATTACAGAGATGGGAGTCGGTGTCGCTGCCCGTGATAAGTATATCGTCTTGAAATACAACAGTCCCCGGGATGGACTTGAGCAGACTCTCCATGTTGCGCTGGAATATGGCAGCTGCCGACCTGATGCCGAATGGGCATCGATTGTACATGAAAAGGCCTCGATGTGTGTTGATGGTGGTAAGTAGCTTGGATTCCTCGGTCAATTCTTACGTCATATACGCAGATGTGAGGTCTAACTTTGAGAAAAGTTTACCTCCAGCCAATGTGGCAAATAAGTCCTCCGCTCTGGGCAGCAGGTACTGGTCCTGTAGGGAGACTCTGTTTATGGTAGATTTGTAGTCCCCACAGATTCGTACGGAGCCATCAGGCTTCATGACTGGGACGATGGGACTTGCCCAGTCGCTAAATTCCACAGGTGATATAATGCCTTCCCGCAGAAGCCTGTCTAGTTCGTGTTCAATCTTTTCCCTCATCACATAGGGTACAGCTCTGGCCTTGTGTGATGGACCGGTCTAGCATCCTGTGTGATGTAGATTTTGGCTTTGGCCCCTTTGAAAGTGTCCACACCTGGTTGAAAGAGATGTTCAAATCGCTTTATAACTGTTGAGCAGGAGTTCCGTTCCTCTTATGACATGGCATGGACATCATCCCATTTCCAGTTTAGTTTTGCCAGCCAGCTTCTCCCCAACAGTGCTGGGGGGTCTCCGGGGACAATCCACAGGGGAAGTCGGTTCACTGTCCCTTTGTGTGTGACAGAGAGCATGGCGCTGCCAAGGACTGGTATGATTTCTTTGGTATAGATCCTTAGTTTGGTGTTGACCCTTGTGAGTTTTGGTCTGTCTCTTTTATGTGGCCACAGTTGTTCAAATTGTTGAGCGCCCATGAGAGATTGACTCGCTCCCGTATCCAGCTCCATGTTGACAGATATCCCGTTGAGTAGGACCCTCATCATTATAGGAGGCGTCCTGTTGTAGGAACAGTGGCCATTGATCGTGTTGACCCACTGTACATCGGTGTCCCGGGTACTGTCCCCACCATCTTCTGGTTCGCTTTCCGACCCATCCAATTCGTAAACCAGCCGAGCTGCCGTTTATTTGCACATGTGGGCCAAATGCCCTGTATATTCACAATTTCTGCAAACAGCCTGCTGAAATCGACATCCCCTTGACGAGTGCCCACCCCCACACTTCCAGCACAGACCTGTTTCTTTGTTCAAAGTGTTCCCAAAGAATGAGCTGCGTCTGGCTGATCTCTCTTGAGCTTCTCTCAGTTTGTAGTTGATTTCTCGCATTGATGGTTGATGAGGTGTGAACGGCCATTCCTGTGGCCCTTGATGGCTTCTGCCTGCTGTTGAGAACCTGTTCTCCCGGTTTTGTCTGTGTGTGGGGGTAGCAACTTGTTTAATGCTGTGTACTCTTTGTTCCATTATTTCGTTAGTTGTCGTACCTGCATTGTAAATCAACCTCGTTTCTTCTTCCCCAACCAAGAATGTCTGTGCAACCAGTGCTGCTGCCTCTAAGGTCAGGTTCTTGATCTCTATGAGCTTTCGGAATATGCCTGCATGGCCTATTCCTTCAATGAAAAAGTCTCTCAGCATTTCTCTCCTCAGTTCATCGGAGAACTCACATAAACTAGCCAATCTCCGAAGTTCCGCCACGAAGTCGGGTATGCTCTGGCCCACACAGCGTCTGTAGTTGTAGAACCTGTGTCTGGCCATGTGTAGGCTGCTCGCTGGCTTCAGGTGGTCTCTTACCAGTGTCCTCAATTCTTCAAACGACTTGCTTGCTGGTTTCTCGGGTGCCAACAGATCCTTCATTAAAGCGATGTTTTCGAGCCACAGCTGGTCAAAAGATGGGCTCTTCTCTTGTCTGCCTTATCGTCATCTAACCAGTCTTTGGTTACAAAGCTTTGCTGGAGCCTTTCTATAATGTCCTCCCAATTGTCTCCCGCATTGTAATTTTCATCTGATCCGTTGTTCTCCATTCTGTGGATTCTGTAATCCCATCCTCGTCGCCACTGTAAAGTCCTGTCCCCTCAGTACAGATTCTCACGAGGCATATCGTGAAGTCAAGGTCACTCTGGACCTGCACCTTTATTTCACAGCTCTGAAATGCTGCACTTGCCTGAGACCTGTCCTTATATACCTGTCTCTTGCAAGTGCACCGCTGGTGGTAAGGTATGCTGGTGGTTACAGGTCATATCTTATTTACAGTCATGTATAGCATGTTAGGATACAGTTATATATAATAATGTAAGATACATGACAGAGACAAAAGAAGGGTGCTGTTAGCAAGACGTGCAAACTGGATGGCCACCATGATCTCTCGGGAGGACCCAAAGGCTTGTTTTATGTATATATGTCTGAAGACAAAATTTCAGTGGGTCAGCTTAAGGCTCAAGCAATTCACTTTAACATTGGAGATGGTAGCGCGAATCATTTTTAGCTTGAAAAGAAAGATAAATCCAGTGAATGGTCCAAAGCCGGTAGGTGCATTAACTCCTGCCGAAGAGGCGCACTCCCAGGTGGGATGTGATCATTTAGGGTCGACAACAAAAAAAACACTGGGTTAAACACAACCCACTAAATGCAACCTTCTCTTGAGTAATTGCTTTAAGCCAAAAATACTTGCCAATAAAACATAAAACCTCCCGAGGGAAATAAATGTAATTGGCCTGGTGTCCTTCAGAAATTGCAAGTAGATGCCCACACGAATAGGATTTGTAAGGGGCAAGTCCTCTCCAGCCACGTCAAACGTACATTCGCCATCAGCACACCCTACCTGATGGAGTTGGAGCTCAACACCACATGTCACAATTAGACACCAACAGCAACAAAGAGCTGTCATCCAACCTATCACTTTACAGCAATACTGCGACTGTGACTAGTCTCAGACCAGTGCCTATTTAGAGTAACATGAGGCTGTCACACCCGAGTCACGATGACACTTTCACATCACCATCTGCGCACTGCCATCTAAATGCTGGTTTTCAATGTTGGTGGAGAAGTGACGGTCCCTGTGTTAACAGTAAAAAAAATAAAGTTCCAGTGGAGCACAGGAGAACTTTTTAAACTTCCCTTTATATCGGCTGCAGTTATACTGGAAGATTTCTGAGCTTTGAGCATCATCACACCTGAACTGCACAAGGCAACCTACAATGATGCACATTGGGGCACACATTTCCACCCGTGTTCTGCCTGTAGGAACATTTAACGTGCTGGTCTTAAGTTCATTTGTGCAGGCAATAATGACGTGCGTTAGACAATATATTCCACAGTGTTGTCCATCCAGTCTCACCATTGGCCAATAGTCAGAAGCAAGTACTTGTGATATAACTCTACCTGTTTTTATTATTATTACTTTTATTGATTTGTTTATTGTTTTCTTCCCTGGACCCCATGTGGGTTCCATCTGTTGCGCATCATGCATCATGAAGGAGGCCTGATTTACATACGAACATGCAAAATAGACAGACAGGAAAAGACAAGCTGGTCCATCAAGCCTGCGCCACACCTTGATGGCTGGACCATCATTGGCTAAACGCTCTTCCCCACCCTCCCACCTCCACAGCCAAGTCATCTGCTGGAGAGAGGCGAAAAAACCAAGGGGAATAAAATGCTTCTCTGGCCCCCTCAGGCAGTGGAACCCAGGTCAGGAAAAGATGACATGGACCAAGTGTAAATGGCAACGTAGTACCCAAAAACCTCCCTAAGTGGAGGAAGAGCATCCGGGAAGGCGCTGAGCTCCTTGAGTCTCATCGCCAAGAGCATGCAGATACCAAACGCAGGCAGCGGAAAGAGCATGCGGCAAACCTGTCCCACCCACCCTTTTCCTCAATGACTATCTGTCCCACCTGTGACAGAGTCTGTGGTTCTCGTATTGGACTGTTCAGCCACCAAAGGACTCAAGTTAAGAGTGGAAGCAAGTCTTCCTCGATTCCGAGGCACTGCCTATGATGATGATGACCCACTTTTTATTCTTCTTCCTTCACAGATCGCTGGGGGGGGGGCGGATGAGGGGCAGGGGAGGTGACGTATACTATCGGTCGAGATAATGGGCGCGTTTTGAGTGAGCACAATTAAACAATGCAAGAGAGAGCTTATTGCCACACTTGGTGGCCACTAACACTTAGAGCCGCTTCTCGTGGGGCAACTGACCTGACAATACAACCCCCACCGAGGAAAGCGACTTTGGGTTACTGGGAGTCCCAGGTGCGAGCTTCTTGTTGGACGTTAAGTGCTCCACAGCCTCAGTTACTGGGGTGTGCTCAGTTGCACGTTTACAACAAAGGGGAAGACACAAAGATAAATATTGAGGCATGTGAGGTGACCTGAGATTCGCAACACGTCATGTCTCATTTAATTGATTGTAAGTCGGTGTCCTCCATAACCCTGACACAGCCACCAGCTCGACGCAAACCTACAGGGCTGCATGTATCAACATCTATCACCATTCATAATGCATCAGTTGAGCACTCACCTCTCCATGTTTGTCTTTTGTTCTCACTCTGTCTTTGTGACACCTCGATTCAATCTCATCCATCACGCTTACCCTTGCCCCGCCGGAGCTGCCCCCCCAGTCCTCCTTCACAACGAGCCGATACTCAGCCAGAGCTGCAGACTCCACCTCCCGCCCACACACACACACACACACACACACACACACACAATCACCACCACCCTCCTCTCTCCTCACTCACAGAAACACAGCTTCTCGCAGAGCTGCGCTGAATATTAACTGTAATTAAGTATTCATGAACGATATAATTTATGAGCTAATAATTATCTTTGCCTGGAGGTTTCCTGCTGTTCCCATACATATGAATCTCAATCAGCTTGAGCCATGTTAACAAGCTACTCAAAATGTCCACTGCCTATACAACCTGTAAAGTCTCAAATGAAGAATTCCATCTAACGCACCGTTTCATAAGCAACTAAAGACCGAACACATTAAAACAGAGTACTGTTTCCAGCAGTCACTGCTCGAATATTTCCCAAATTGGGCTCTAAAACACCCAGCCACTCTCTGTTTTATAAATGTAACTATTTGTACTGCACTTTTTTTGACAGACATGGGTCTGTCAAGCCCTGCCCGTCAAGCTAGGCCCCTGGCAAGTTCCGCGCGGCCCCACCCCCAGCCGGAATAATTCCCTCCACGTGGTGCCGAGAAGCAAGACCTGAGGCCCCGACTCTCTTCGCCCGCTCAGGCCTTGGCCCTGGACCTCTCTCTCCCCACCCCCCCGCCCCACCATCCCTCCCAACCAGTCTTGGGCCAAGTGTGGTGGGCCTGGGGCCGAGAGCGGCGGCAAGCAGAGAAGCTGCGGGGGGCCGAGAGTGAGAGAGAGACTGGGGGGTGGGGGGAGAGGGACTGGGGGGAGAAAGAGGGGCTCGGGGGAGAGAGAGAGGCTGGGGGAGAGAGAGAGAGACTGGGAGAGAGAGAGAGAAGGGGGAGAGTGAGAGAGAGAGACTGGGGGGGGGGGAAGAGAGAGAGACTGGGAGAGAGAGAGACGGGGAGAGTGAGAGAGAGACTGGGAGACAGAGAGGCTCGGGGGTGGATCAGAGGGGAGAGAGGGACCTTAGGGAAGACGGATCACGTTCTTCCAACCGCCTACAAGGAAGGGGGTTGGAAGAAAGTTGGAGTGGATGATATCCAGAAATCACGACACTGTCACTATTCACTTCACACCCAATAAACCTGTTAACAATCTGTGTACACTGCCCCATCTATGGTGGGGAGTGGGGGTGGAGGTGGGGGGGGGAGGGATGCACTTGGACTGGGGTAAGGCACTTTGGCTGGCCCTTGCTGTCTTCTGGGGAGCTCTGTCCTCTGTCACTCAAAGAAGTCAAGGTGGATCGAGGTACAGTTTGCAAAGTCAGTGAGACCTTGGGATGGGCGGTTCCAGTTATACATTCCTGTGAAACTTCAGGGTGTGGCTTATCCTCCAAGGGCACCAATCATAGACAAAGGGTGGAGCATGGTGGCCATGTTTGCAGTACAAATAAGCACGTCCCTGTTTTATTATGCTTCGCACCATCTTTCAACTGGGTTTTCCTTCTCCAATTACACCTCTTAATCTGGGGCTGTTTTAGTCTCCAATCAACCTATCATTGAGTTAGCTCTCACCAAAACTGAAAAACTCCAAGATATAATACATAAATATGCTAAAAGAAATAAAACATCTGCAGTATTGGTCTATTTTACTTCTAGTTACAAATACACTACATACCTGGGCAGCAACTAGTCCCAAGGCGATTATTAAATCTAGGAGGTTATAATGCGGTCCGAACCACAAGAGTGAAGCTCAAGTGGTTTATGAACACCCCGACATGTTTAAGATTATGAGTAGGCCAACATGTTTAAGGTTACGGTTAGCTACTTATTATAGTTCACATATATAAGGATTAGAATTCACATTATTTTTTATAAAACAGATAATATTCTCTAAAACAGAAAATGCCAAAATGAAGAAAAAAGACTTGCATTTATATAGCACCTTTCATAACCTCAGGACATCCCATAGCACTTTAAAGCCAAGGAAGTATTTTTTGAAGTGTTGACACTGTTGTAGTGTAGGAAACGTAGCAGCTAATTTGCACACAGCAAGATTCGACAAACAGCAATGGGATAATAACCAGATAATCTGGTTTATTTTTTAAAGTGATGTTGGTTGAGGGATAACTATTGACCAGGACACTGGGGATAACGCTCTTATTTTTTGTTTAAATAGTGCCATGAGATCTTTTGTGTCCAATTAAGAGGGCAGACTTGCATTAATATCTTATCTGAAAGGCGGCACCTCCGACAGGGCAGCACTCCCTCAGTACTGCACTGGATTGTCAGCCCAGATTATGTGCCCAAGTCTCTGGATCCATTTGGGAACTTATCAAAGCTGCCCAACACACGTTCCTTATTTCTATATAATGTCCTGAATATTATTCAGTCGGGGCATTATTTGGTGTTTTGAGCTGGAATATGCATGATGCAAGTGACAGGATAATAAATGATGTACTTGAGAATCAGTGGTACTGTGTGTCATGTACTACTGCATGAACAGAATGGTGGGACAGTGCTTTATCACTGTTGAATACAAGATAAGATCTCCTACCTATTGGCACAACGCAGAATTAAACCCTGTACCCTGTTCCCAAGGAGACAACGTTGCAGTTCGAATAGAAGCCCCAACTCCTGCTCAGTTGCTACCAGTGAACAGCAGATCTCAGCTGTAACAATTAAAGAATCAGTCTGGATGGATTCCTTGTTAGTGCAGCTAGTTAGTGACCACAGCTGAGCAGGAATCAAGATTTCCACTGGGGCAGATGGCAAGGATGTCATTCTGCTTTTCATCCAACAAAGAAAGACTTGCATTTCTGTAGCGCCTTTCATTACCTCAGGACGTCCCAAAGCACTTTACAGCCAATGATGTACTTTTGAAATGTAGTCACCATTGTAATGTAGGAAACACGGCAGGCGATTTGCGCACAGCAAGCTCCCACAAACAGCACTGTGCTATTATCCGGAAAATGTGTTTCTTTTAAAGGGATGATGGCTGAGGGATAAATATTGGCCAGGACACCGGTGAGAATGCCCCTGCTCGTCTTCGAAATAATGTCTTGGGATCTTTTACGTCCACCCAAAAGAGCAGACAGGGCTTCGGTTTAATGTCTCATCTGAATGACGGCACCTTTCAGTACGGTAACCTCAGGAGCAACTTCATTGTGATGTTTTGCAGATATCGAAGCACTCTCTCACTGCCTGGTGCAGCATTGCAATATTCATTGTTCAGTCCGACCATCTTGTCTTTATTATTCCTCTAAAGCATTGAGTGTGCAAGCCTCTTAACCTATCTTAGAGCAGTTAAGTCTCTCGTGGAGAGACTAGAGAAGCTGGGATTGTTCTCCTGAGAGCAGGAAAGAGTAAGGGATGATTTAATAGAGGTGTTCAAAATTTGGAGGGGATTTGATAGTAGTAACTGTTTCTATTGAAAGGTGGGTTGGTAACCAGAGGACACAGACTTCAGATAAGTCTGGAGGTGGGGGGAGGGTATCTCCCTAACTTACAAAATCTCACCAGCAACAAAAGCAA
The DNA here is from genome assembly GCF_044704955.1 of Pristiophorus japonicus. Classification (NCBI taxonomy): domain Eukaryota; kingdom Metazoa; phylum Chordata; class Chondrichthyes; family Pristiophoridae; genus Pristiophorus; species Pristiophorus japonicus. The sequence goes on from NC_091990.1 coordinate 53,886,113, forward strand.
TTTATTCAAATGGGCACTGGATTACCATATCCAAATATAATAGTTGTATCATGAGCACATTTCTTCTATTACAAAAAGCTTATCACTTTCAATAATATAGTGACATTTTATTTTAATAATTATGTTTGAACAAAAGGTAGATGCAAAGCAATATCACAATTTCATATTCTCCCACTGAATATGGAATGTACAATATCAACGTGACTTTCAAATTGCACGGGGAAATAAAATTTAACAGATTAATGTGGCGATTATGAAGCTGACAGACAAGAGTCACCTTTTCAATGTGACATTTTAATAATAAATAAACCGCAACCTCCCAATGAAGGATAGACTGCATTCATGGAACAATTCCCAACTGTATTATTCGATGTCCCATGTCGATGGCTAATGCAAATACTTCCGCTTGAAATCTTCCATCAAATTACACGTATCAGTTATTCACCAGTGGTACCCATGTGGAGTTAAAAATTAAACCATCTGATCAACTGGCGGAGACAAGAGAGAGTCAGCACGGTGCTAGAGACTGAACCGTGTTTGGAATGGGCTCCTTTGGTTGTTTAGTGCACTGCAAATCGTGTTTTATCAAAGTACAACTTTGAAGCTTCTGAGAAACATACAACCGAAATTTAATGCAACGATGGTTTGGTTTGGTTGTGTTGTGTGTTACACTCAGTGGGGATCATTTTAACTTCTGCCAATCGATCGTCCATTCTACAATGGAAAGGAAAATCGGGCCTGATGTATAATTCAACATCATCCGTGGTACACCATCGGCCAAAGATCAAATGATCCTCCTGTGTGTTTCTGGTTGCTTATGGAGAAGCTGTATTACTGGGGCATTAAAGCAGCACAACCACCACTCTTACACTGGGTCCCTCTGCACTGCTTTGAAATAAAAAGAAAAGATCGACATGAATTTATATAGCGCCTTTCACGACCACCGGACGTCTCAAAGTGCTTTACAGCCAATGAAGTACTTTTGAAGTGTAGTCACTCTTGTAATGTAGGAATCGCGGCAACTAAATTGCGCACAGCAAGCTCCCACAAACAGCAATGTGATAATGACCAGACAATCTGTCTTTTTATGGTGTTGATTGAGGGATAAATATTGGCCAGGACACCAGAGATAACTCCCCTGGTCTTCTTCGAAATAGTGCCATGGGATCTTTTACGTCCACTTGAGAGAGCAGACGGGACCTCGGTTTAACGTCTCATCAAAAGACGGCACCTCCGACAGCGCAGCACTCCCTCAGCACTGCACTGGGGGGGTCAGTCTGGATTTTTTTGTACTCAAGTCCCTGGAGTGTTCCTGAAGGTGGTTTTTACGTTGAAAGAATTAAGCTGTTGCTGCTAATGGCAGTCTGCAATATAAAAGATTGGGTTCTGAAACCAGGCATAATCAGAGACCATGGGCCTTATGAGCCAAGATCTCTGCTTAAAACTAGAAGCAGACTTTCTTCCTTTAGCAGCTGGAATTTAGGGATGCAGCCTCCTGATATCGAGTGGCAGCGGAATGTAAAGTAAAGGAGAGGTGCGGGGAGCAGGGGAGGGGGAAAGAGAGGGAAGGTCGGCATTTGGAGGTTGCGGATTCCTATTACAGTGTTGCTCCCCAATGTATAATGGCATACACTATCTGTTGTTTCTTTAGACAAAGGGGCTGGAATGTTTCTCGATCTGATTTGCGTCAAAATCACACTGCAATTTATGTGGTCCCTAAGCCGATCTTGCCGACTGCAACTTGAGCAAAATCTCTTGAGAATCTCATTAGAATATGGCGGAGAGTTAAAACCGCCATAAAACAAGCGGCAATCGTGGAGCCTAAGGCCACCTCCATCTTCCAGCTCCTTCATCTTACTGATGTTATGGGAATTGAAGTTTGAAGGCATCAAATCAACATTTCTGCCCATTAAACATAGTGGGGCCGAAATTGCCCCTCCCGGTAAGGCCTCTGGCCACCTGAAAATGGAATGGCCGCCGACTCTCCGCAGAGGTGCTGCCATTTTGGAAATTGCCCTTCCTCAGTTTTGGAGCGGTGCCCGGGACTGCTCCGCCCATTTTACCACTGCGGCGAGTACAGGCCGACCCCTTACCGACTGGCAGAGACCCCCTCACAAAATTGCCCCTCGGGAAATAGTCCCTTTCCCAGAATTGCCCCACGGGAGCGGCGTCGCCCCGATAGCTTTTGCTGTCGGTACACTCTCTGTGGCTTGGCGGCCCGGCTGCCCCTAAAGGGGAGGGTGCACTGCCGCGACCGCCATGTTACTCTTTTTGAACGCCAACGGCCAGGTTGCTCCGACAATTATGGCCACGGGTTCAGCTGGGCCGCCAACACATGACCGAAACCCTCCCTGGCGGCCCAGTGTTTGCCATTAAAGTGGCTGCAACATTCGCAGCGGCCCTCCCCTTTAACTGAAGGGGAGAGACGTTGTGACGCACCAGCGCAATGACATCATCAGCGCAGCACTGATAACTGACAGCGTCAGCTACTCCACCCCGCTCCCACTTCCGTCCCGCTTGAAACCAAAATGAAGTGTGTCTCGTTTCAGCTGGTGGGCAATTCCGGCTCCAGTGTGTTAAACAAAATACAATTATAGATTGTAATATATATAGCTCCACCTGTGGACTCCTGTGGCTCTGCGGCCAGTGCTGTTTATAATAAAGGGAACAGGTCACCTGATTGAGGTGAGTCCGGTATGTTCTTCCATCTTAAGGCTGTGTGTGTGTGCCTGTGAGTACTGAAAATATAACAATGATGACAAAGATGGGTTTATCGGAAATAAAAAACGGAAATTTTTGTTGGTGGAGGATTCAGCCAACCGACAGAGAGACTTTGAGAGTTTCTCTGTTTTGATTAACAGCTACAAATCCAAGGTATTTTACAAGCACACTTGTCTGAACTGCCAGAGTCCAGATGGCTTTGCCTATGGGAATAATAGGGTGCTTGGGGCATTTCAATGCGACCATGAAAGTTTCAGAGCATATGTGGAGCGTGCGGGTTTTTCACCGCAAATAATATCATCAAAGTCCCCAATAATGAAAAACATAACCGGGTGGTGTTGGAACGACAAAGGGTTATTTTCTTAAATGAAGCAGGTGTATGAAACCTTGAAAAATTTGCTTGTGCCTGTCAAGCCAAAGGACACAACTCTTAAGCAGATTCTTAGAATAGCACTACTGCCCAGAGCCCCTGGAAATTGCTGAATGTTATCGTTTTGGAATACGAGATCAGTTAACCGAAGAAAATATCAGTGAGTACATTGTAGCATTGAAAAAGCTATCTATTCACTGTAATTTCGGAAACTTTCAGAACCGAGCATTGCGTGACCGCTTTGTTTGTGGGATGAAAAATTTTGCGATCAGAAGAAAGTTATTGACAACGTCTAACTTGACTTTTGATTTAGCTTGTCAGACAGCTATGTCAATGAACATGGCCGATCAATATTCCCGAGAATTTCATACTATTTTCAGTCGTCAGACAACCGAGGTGAATCACCTGCAGGTTAAAAGTAAAAGGCAGTTGGGCCCCAAAGTCTCAGAAACTGGCAATGGTAACAGAAGATTGAAGTGCTGCTATCAGTGCCTGGGACAACATATTGCTCAAAGTTGTCCATATGTGAAGGCAGAATGTTTTATCTGCAGGAAAACTGGGCATCTTGCGAAGGCATGCCGACTGAAGGGTAAACCAGCTTTCAAAGGTATGAGTACAAATCCCCAGAGACTACATAGCATGGAAGAAAAACAACAGGACGAAGAGATTTTAGAGCTAAACATCATCAGGAGCATGAGGTTCACTAACAGCAATTCGAAAAGTATCATAATCCATATAGATGTTGCAGGAACCAAGATACCCATGGAAATCGACATGGTGCATCCGTGAGTGTAGTACCGGAGTCGCTAGAGCTCGACAAATTGCGTGATTTCCCATTGGAGAAAATCAAGATAGAGCTGTGAGGCTTCTCGGGAGAGAACATTCCTGTGGTAGGTCATATCACCTTACCGGTGAAATACAAGGGTCAATTTCAGAGCTTGCGTCTATTAGTAGTGGCAGGAGACAAGCCTGCCTTACGAGGAAAAGATTGGTTCGGATCACTGAAGCTAGACCAGAGTGAGATTTTTCATGTTGAAACAAGATTTGCATCAAATGATGATGTGATCAAGAATTATCCGAAGGTATTCTGTGAAACGGGCAGTCCAATCCAAGGCTTCAAGGCGGGTGTCAGGGTACAGAAGGACGCTAGATCGGTTTACTGCAAGCCATGTTCCGTACCATATGCACTCAAAGAGAAAGTTGAGCAAGAACTCAAAAGACTAGCGACTGAGAACGTTATTTCTAAGATAGATCTATGTAATTGGGCTACACCCATTGTTGTTGTACCTAAGTCCGATGGTAAGGTAAGATTGTGTGGTGATTATAAAGTAACCGTAAACCAGGTTCTAGAGGGCAATGCCCCCAATACATTGCCAAATGTAGAAGATTTGTTCACAACACTGACAGGTGGTCAAATCTTCTCAAAGTTGGATCTTACAAATGCCTACTTACAGCTTGAACTAGATGAGGAGTCCAAGTCATGCTTGACTATAAATACTCATCTAGGCCTATATCAATTTAATAGGCTACCATTTGGAGCGTCTTCCATCCCTGCCATATTCCAAGGGGTGATGAACCAGATTTTGCAAGGTATTGAAGGGGTAGTATGTTATTTAGATGACATACTAATTTCAGCACCAAATGTGCAAATTCATAATAACATATTGAATGATGTCCCCAAACGGCTAGAGAAGCACAGAGTACGAGTATCTTCTCGCAAGTGTGAGTTATTTCAAAACTCAGTGGAGTACTTAGGGTACAGAGTAGACAAAGATGGTTTACATCCAACCAAGGGAAAGCTGGATGCAATCAGAAATGCATCCACTCCCAAGAATGTCACTGAACTTCGGTCTTTTGAACTATTATGGGAAGTTCCAACCATATTTGGCTACAGTATTACATCCACTGAATGAACTATTGAAAAAACAGGTCCACTGGAAGTGGTCATAGAAACATAGAAACATAGAAAATAGGTGCAGGAGTAGGCCATTCGGCCCTTCGAGCCTGCACCGCCATTCAATAAGTTCATGGCTGAACATGCAACCTCAGTACCCCATTCCTGCTTTCTCGCCATACCCCTTGATCCCCCCTAGTAGTAAGGACTACATCGAACTCCCTTTTGAATATATTTAGTGAATTAGCCTCAACAACTTTTTGTGGTAGAGAATTCCACAGGTTCACCACTTTCTGGGTGAAGAAGTTTCTCCTCATCTCGGTCCTAAATGGCTTACTCCTTATCCTTAGACTGTGACCCCTGGTTCTGGACTTCCCCAACATTGGGAACATTCTTCCTGCATCTAACCTGTCTAAACCCATCAGAATTTTAAACGTTTCTATGAGATCCCCTCTCATTCTTCTGAACTCCAGTGAATACAAGCCCAGTTGATCCAGTCTTTCTTGATATGTCAGTCCCGCCATCCCGGGAATCAGTCTGGTGAACCTTCGCTGCACTCCCTCAATAGCAAGAATGTCCGTCCTCAAGTTAGGAGGCCAAAACTGTACACAATACTCCAGGTGTGGCCTCACCAAGGCCCTGTGCAACTATAGTAACACCTCCCTGCCCCTGTACTCAAATCCCCTCGCTATGAAGGCCAACATGCCATTTGCTTTCTTAATCGCCATGCACTCCAAGGTCCCTTTGTTGCTCTACACTTCTCAGCGTCCTACCATTTAATGTGCATTCCCTTTCCTTGTCAGCCCTCACACTTCTCTGGATAAAATTCCATTTGCCACTGTTCTTCCCACCTGACCAGTTGATTGATATTCCCGTGCAGTCCGCAGCTTTCTTCTTCATTATCAACCACACAGCCGATTTTAGTACCATCTGCAAACTTCTTAATCATACCCCCTATATTCAAGTCTAGATCATTGATGTATATCACAAAAAGCAAGGGACCTAGTACTGAGCCCTGCAGAACCCCACTGGAAACATCCTTCCAGTCTCAAAAACACCCATCAACCATTACCCTTTGCGCAAGATGTTGCCTACTTTTTTTGGTTTGTAACAACAGAACACAGTGCACAATTCTGGTGCAGCACACACTCTAGCTGGACCTAGATAGTGACTTGAATATAAATGTGGGGGTATTTCCAGATTTCAAAACCTGGGGACAGATGGGAAAATGAGAGAAAGTGTATTCTCAGATATTCAGGATTAGAATCTGATGTTGGTTAATAAGGATTGAAATTGGCACACTGAACCTATTTTGAACCTGGATGGCAATCTCTCATTAAACTCAATGAGCTCTAACCTTCTTTAAAAGGTAAAAACTTTGCCAAATGCCTGGTAAAATCCCAATTAAAAGGTATATCCAAGGATGGTTGTCATACACAAACGTAGTTCCTTCCTCAAAAGAATCCTAATGGGTTTCTGAGAAATTACTTACTGATTCTAAAATCACACTGACTACTTCGAATGCCTTCTGTCCTCTTTAGATGAGGACTCATAGCATCCCATCAAATATGCTATTCATGACTGATATTCAACTTACTTCGGGAGATCAGGAGAACCTGAGTGCCCAACCATCACCTGCTTCACAATCCGGCGAATAATGCCCATCTCTATGAAGGAAGCATACTTTCCAAAGGGAAAAGGTGAATGGTCAGAAGAATGCGATACAGTATTCAAGGAGTGTAAAAGCAAATTGGTGGAGAGCACCATTTTAGTTCACTATGACGTATCTAAGGAGATCCAGCAGGCATGTGATGTCTCTCCGTATAGAGTTGGGGCAATGATCTCTCATTTATTACGTAGTGGGGAGGAGATACCAATTGCTTTTGCTTCACGCACTCGCAGTGCCAGTGAGCGTAATTATGCGCAAATCGAAAGGGAAGCTTTGGCATTAATTTTTGGGGTCAAGAAGTTCCACAAATACTTGTATGGTCATAAGTTTACTCTCGTTACAGACCATAAGCCCCTGACAGCAATCCTCCATCCAAAGTCCCTAGTTCCAACATTAGCTGCAGCCCAGATGCTGAGATGGGCTTTGATTTTGTCAGCATATATATATGATGTTGAATACAGACGATCAACTGATCATAGTAATGCTGATGCTATGTCTAGATTGCCTTCCTCATCAAAAGTTACACCCGATAGGGAAGAAGTGTTCTATTTTTCATACATTGATGAACTGCCAGTCACAGCTGAAGAGATTGGTAGAGCAACCAAACGTGACCCAGTTATGTCAGAGGTGTATGATTATATTGCAAATGGATGGCCAAACCATGTAACAGACAAAAATATTAATCTATTCTTCATTCACAGGAATGAATTATCAGTCGATAAAGATTGTATCATGTGGAGTGCAAGAGTGGTTATACCAAATAAATTCAGGTCCAAATTATTAGTAGACCTCCATGACTAGCACCTGGGAATGTGCTTGACCAAGAGTTTTGCACGCAGTTACTTATGGTGGCCAGGTCTTGATAAAGATATAGAGTACATCGTGAGTCAGTGGACGACATGTCAATCAGTAAGCAAGCAACCACCATCAGTACAATTACAGCCATGGAAATGGCCTCCCAGGGTGTGTCAAAGGCTACATATCGATTTTGCTGAGTTGGAAGGACAACAATTGTTCAATGTGATTGATAGCCATTCGAAGTGTGTCGAGTTATTTCCAACGTGGAAAACAACAACAAGGAAAACATTAGACATTTTACGAAGACGATTTTCTTCATTTGGCCTCCCAGAATAAATAGTTTCTGATAATGGACCACAATTTCGTTCAGAAGAATTTGCACAGTTCACGAGCAAAAATGGTGTGAAACACACCAAGGTTCCACCATACCACCCTGCTTCGAATGGTGCAGAGAGCGCACTGTACAAATTGTAAAACGTGCCCTCATAAAACAAATGTTAGATCCAAATCTAAAGAAACTACAGTTGTCATTGGATCACAAATTGGCTAATTGTTTAATTACATATCGTAATACTCCTCATACAACTACTGGTAGAACACCAGCAGAGTTGTTTCTCAAATGACAGCCTCGTTGTTAAAACCAAATTTGGCACAGTCCGTAGAAGAGACACAATTAAGACAGAAAGAGAATCATGATAGAGGTAGAGTAAAAGAGAGAAGTGTGTTATTAAATCAGAAGGTGAGAGTGAAGAACCATCACCATAAATGGTTAAAGTGGTTACCAGGAAGAGTGGTGAAGATATGTGGTCTTCGTACATATTTGGTCAAGATGTTTGATCATGGACAGCTTAAGTTTGTTCACATTGATCATATTTTACCAACCGACATGGAAGTAGTTTCAGGTAGGAATTATTCAATTATTCCTGACTCATCAGATTGTTTTGATACACCAGTAGCATATCCTACATCCAATGTACTGGAAACAAATCCAAGAGAAAGTAAGAATTTAAGTCTGAGTCCGAGTCGGGCAGACAAACAGTCTGAAGTTAGAGAGAGTTCAAATGGAAATCCAGGACATCCCTTTGAGGAAACCTATCCTCAGGATCAGCCCCGAATGAGTTTAAATTTGACACCATGTTTGGAAAGTTCTGTTCAAGAGCAAAGGTATCTTCTTCGAAACAGAAAACAAATGGTTAAGCTTAATTTGTAAATATGGCAAAATAAGTCCATATCTTTTGTTGTATATAACCATGCAAGTTATGTATGATGATTATTTTGTTATAATTACTTCTGCATTAAGGAGGGAGAAGTGTAATATATATAGCCCCACTTGTGGACTCCTATGGCACTTCAGCCAGTGCTGTTTATAATAAAGGGAACAGGTCACCTGACTGGGGTGAGTTCCAGTATGTTCTGCCATCTTAAGGCTGTGTGTGTCTGTGAGTACTGAAAACATAACATAGATGGTTTTCTCTTTTAAACATGATTGATTCCAATGCCATGAAAACTTGAAATTATATAGAAAATGCAGTGCAGGTCTCAGTAAGGAGAAACAAAAGAAATCACATAAATCACAAATAGTGATTTTGGGTCCAGCAGCACCTAAAATGTTGGGCATCAATTTACTGCTTTTCAGAACTGGTGCAAATGCAGGAAGTTCCTGTTCTCTGATCTTTCGCATCGTGAGAGGGTAATGTTAATGGACCAAGTGGAGTTTCCGTGCACGGAATTTGGGAGCGCTGCACGGGATGGAGGAAATTTACACGTAGCGATGTTTTGGAGTAAAACCAATGTAAATTAGTCACGCGTGAACTTCCTCGGGGAAAAAGCTGGCATAACATGGCTCTTACATTGTCGATGCACCAAAATTTATGATGAAATTGCAGGCCTATAGAGTGACGATCTCCAGAACCCCACTCGAGTAGACGTTCATGTATACGAGAGTTTAGGCAGTCGCAGATAGAACAGCCCGACCCAGTACTACCTACAGCCAATGTCTACAGACATCGCTGCGCCGCACTGCGCCCCCCGCCCCCCGACCTGGGAGAGAACACCACCCTCAGGTCGGGGCTGTAAGAGCAGGAGCGGCCCGGGAAACATCGGGGCACCTCCCGACCTGGCGGGGCTATAAGTGCTGAAGCGACCCCTGCAGGGAGCAGCGCAAACCATTCCAGGAGTGCGACGGCTTCGAGGAAGACGACTGGACTTAAATCACCAGAGTCCAGGTCAGTGACTGGAGCATGAGCGGGACCATCAATGGGGTCGGGACCCAGGCGCAGAAGAAGATTAGCAGAGGAGTGACGAGAGATCAAGGCGAAGAAGTGGCAAAAGATTGGGGCCCAGGAGCATCGTGATCGGGGCCAAGGAGAGTTGAAAGTTCGGGGCCCAGGAGAGTCGCAAGTTCGGGGCAGTGGCGTCGTGACCCAGGAGCGGCAGAGTCATGGAGCGGTCGGGTCGGAGTCGAGGAGTGGTGGAGTCTGAGTCGAGGAGCAGTGGGGTCATGGCCCAGGAGCGGTGAGGTCGAGGAGTGGTGGGGTAGGAGTCGAGGAGCCCAGCAGCAAGGCTGAGGCCCAGGAACAGCGCATCGTATAAAAACAGCAAGGTCGGGGCCCAGGGAAGGTGTAGCCAAGACCTAGCTCTGTCAAGCCCGTGTGGTGGCTGGTGTGCAACGTCCACCCCACGTTAAAAGAATCCATGCACAGGCATCTTCCAACCTTCAAGATGTAGTTCGGGGAACATCCCTTTTTGGTGTGGAAGCGGGTCATCCTCGACACGAGGGACTGCCTAATACTATAATATTAAAATACAGACAGGGGGACACTGCAGGAATCCTGGCTGAGGGGAGAAACACAGTCTTTAATATTTAATACAGCCCTGCCTGCAGACACCAACAATAACTGTAAACGCTCTGTAGCATTCTTTAAAATTTCTGCTGTGAGCTTGTCGTGACAGGGTTACAATATCTCATTTCTTCTCTAACAGCCCAAGAGACCATTCACCTGGAATGTCTGTGTTTCCCATTAACTCAATAGACAATCTAGTAATTCAGCTGTTTAAGATCAATTAATTACTTCTGAATGCCACTGAGAATTACTTGGCTGCTTTCCTTTAACCCAATTGCTGGTCTTTTCTGCACTGTGGGGTCAACCATTTCCTCAATTGTCAGCAATCACCGCATTGGCTGGGGATCCAGATTAGGGACAGCATCATCGAGATTGATGAAGCAATCTGTAAACTAGCATCATTCGGTTTAAACTCAATTTATGTTGTGTTCAGTTTGAACAGCAGTAACCAGCAGCACAGGTCATCTTCGTTCATCAGTAAACCACAAATTGTGCACATCTTGCACTGCCCAAATTAAACATGTGCCCTGTGCTGACCAACACAATACATCAGTTCTTTTGTAAAATAAACTGCTCAGCATTTCCACTGAGCAAAGAAGTTATGCTAAACCTTCAGATATCACTGGTGAGGCCACAGCTGGAGTTTTGTGTCCGACTCTAGGCACCGCACTTTAGGAAGGGTGTCGAGGCCGTGGAAAGGATGCAGGGGAGATTTACCAGAATTATACCAGGGATGAGGGGCTTTAGTTATGAGGGATTTTGTAAATCAGTAAAGAAGGAGAAACTGTTTCCACTGGCAGGATGGTTATTAGCCAGAGGTTACAGTTTTATGGTAATTGAGAAAAGAACCAGAGGGGAGAGGAGGAGAATTTGCTTTACGCAGCAAGTTATGGTGATCTGTAACACTCTGCCTGATGGAAGTAGATTCAACATGGTCTACAGGGCTGTAGTAATACCCACCCTCCTGTATGGCTCAGAGATATGGACCATGTACAGTAGACACCTCAAGTCGCTGGAGAGATACCACCAATGATGTCTCCGCAAGATCCTACAAATCGCCTGGGAGGACAGACACACCAACATTAGCGTCCTCGACCAGGCCAACATCCGCAGCATTGAAGCACTGACCACACTTGATCAACTCCGCTGGGCAGGCCACATAGTTCGCATGCCAGACACGAGACTTCCAAAGCAAGCGCTCTACACAGAACTCCTTCACGGCAAATGAGCCAAAGGTGGGCAGAGGAAACGTTACAAGGACACCCTCAAAGTCTCCCTGATAAAGTGCAACATCTCCACCGACACCTGGGAGTCCCTGGCCAAAGACCACCCTAAGTGGAGGAAGTGCATCTGAGAGGGCGCTGAGCACCTCGAGTCTCATCGCCAAGAGTATGCAGAAAACAAGCGCAGGCAGTGGAAAGAGTGTGCAGCAAATCTGTCCCACCCTCCCTTTCCCTCAACAACTATCTGCCCCACCTGTGACAGGGACTGTGGCTCTCGTATTGGACTGTTCAGTCACCTATATACTAATTTTAAGAGTGGAAGCAAGTCATCCTCGATTCTGCAGGACTGCCTATGATGATGATGGAAGCAGATTCAACAGTAACTTTCAAAAGGGAATTCGATGTAAACTAAAGGAGAAATCTATGGGGAAAGGGCAGGGGAATGAGACTAATTGGAATAGCTCTTTCAAAGTACCAGCATAGGCACAAAGGGCAAAAGACTGTGCTATACGATTCTGTGGTTTATCTACTTCTTTCCTCCCGCATCGCAGTAACACAGATCTTCATTTATATAGTGCTTTACATGTCTGCAGAATATCCCAAAGTGCTTTACAGCCAATAAAGTACTTTTGAAGTGTAGGCAGTGTTGTAATGTAGGCAAAGACGGCAGCCAATTTGTGCACAGCAAACAGTATTGAGATAAATGACCAGATAATCTGTTTAGATGTTGGTTGAGGATAAATGTTTGCAAGCATACAGGGAAAACTCTCCTCCTCTTCTCCAAATAGGGCTGTTGGATCTTCAATGACCACCCAAGGGGGCAGACGTGACCTCCGTCTCATCCCAAAGATTGCACCTCTGACCATGCAGCACTCCCTCTGTACTACTTGGATAGTGCAATTCAGGGTTACAGCAGTTGCATAGCATTGTGCTATAATTTTCCCCAGTACACACATATACACACACACATGTACACACACACACACACACACACACACATACAGTGTACCCCTCACTTTACAGCTGCTTATAGCCATAATCCTGAAATAGGGCCCCTTCCCCAAGTAAACCCCTGGTTCCCTGTTCAGTTGAGAACAAGCCCATCACAAAGTGCTGAAGTCCCACTGGTGTAGCGTTATGGCAGTTCCATGTCCAATACACAAGGTTGACAATAGCACATGAAAGGAGCTAGAGAGGTGGGATAGCAAAGGATTGCAATATAACTAAACTCTCATGGGTCACCTTATCTGCCACATAGCCCAAGCTTGTCACCTGCTTTACACTAAAAGTGAAAGATGGCAGCAGTATAGAGGAAATAAGCCGATATCCCCACTTGCAGCGTTGAAAAAGTGCAAAATGGTTTCGGGTTTGCAGATTGGTCAAGTTCCACCAATGAATTTCAGCGAGCTTACCTAGTAAAGTGGACCAAAATCCGTGTATGCCGCATAAACCCAGGCCGGTGCTACTCTCCACCTCAGAGCAAGTTGGAACATCCTAAAATGGATAGTTGCACCATTGGAATGAACTTAAGGGACCAATATAAATGATGCGGCAATAATAGATGTTGGTCTGGACTGCGGACGGACATTTCAATGGATACACTTTGAAACATCGCACAGCCACACAAGCGCAGCACTGAGGATGAGAGTGAATATTAAATATTGAGGAGCTGCACAAGGCCAAACGCTCATTGAGGTGCTCAGGTTGTCCAATAAACCAGAGATTGAAGCGAGTTGAAATGACAACCTTGGAACCACTTGTGTTCATAGTGTTATGTCTGTAATGTACCTATGAATGACTCTACGAGGCAATGTGTTGTACTCAAACTGTAGTGACCTTGGTCCTTTATTCAAAACTCCAGAGTGAGGCACAAGCATGGTGGGCAGCCTTTTATACTGGGCCCTGCACACCTATGCTGGTGACCCTCAGGTCTCCCACCGCAGTGCCCTCTGGTGGACAGCCTCTGCCACAGGGACAGGAAACGCCGGTCTCCACCAGTTGCATCCTCTAGTGATGCCAGCATAGTATATACACAGTGTAAACCTTATTGATAGTGCATCAGGTAACAAGTCTCCATCTTATGCAACTATAGTGACTATACAGAGAGTATATCTATAGTCTGCATATATAATAAATAGTGTAGTTTGTGGGAGTCTTTTTTTGAAGTCAGAGAGTAGGGTTATTATGTTGACACAAATGTCAATATGATGCTGAAGTAATGGTTGTAGTATAACAAACAGAAGTTTTTTTTATTTAAAAGTACAGCATAAGCTTTAAAAGTATAATGTACGAATCAAAGAGAAGGGGAACGATCAACTTTACACAGCCTTTTAGTTCAAACCAATTGCTTCCTAGGTAGTACCTGTACTCATTTATTTTAATATTAGAATGACAATAGAAAGAGAACAATACCAGAAGGAGCTATTAAAGCAACAAAGTATTAAGCTGTATTCACAATAATATATGTATCTGCAGCTCAACCCAATCACGATCAAATTGTTTTTATATTGGAGGTGTTTTCATTTGGAGTCTCGAGGACTGGTGTCTGTTGTCAGTAAATTGGGCTTTTTAAAAAATATCTCTGCAGCAGACTTGTTGATCTCTGGGAAACCGTATCTATGAGTCTGTGGCTGGGAAAAGGGAATCGAAACATGGGCTCAATGATCCTAGTCTTCCCAAACCCAAAAGCAGCACCAGGATAATGAGCAGCTTAAGGCTGACGTATTGGGCTATAATTTTCAAAATATTGATTTCAAAATTCTCATCCTTATTTTCAAATCCCTCCATGGCCTCGCCCCTCCCTATCTCTGTAATCTCCTTCAGCCTCACAACCCACGATATATCTGCGCTCCTCTAATTCTGCCCTCTTGAGCATCCCTGATTATAATTGCTCAACCATTAGTGGCCGTGCCTTCTGTTGCCTGAGCCCCAAGCTCTGGAACACCCTGCCTAAACCTCTCCGCCTCTCTATCCTCCTTCAAGAGGCTCCTTAAAACCTACCTCTTTGACCAAGCTTTTGGTCACCTGCGCTAATTTCTACTTATGTGGCTTGGTGTCAAATTTTTTATCTTATAATACTCCTGTGAAGCACCTTGGGACGTTTCACTATGTTAAAGGCGCTATATAAAAGCAAGTTGTTGTTGTTGTAGGGTTGCAACCTTTTGCAAATCGAGTTTAAACATCATGGTGTTGCTTGGGCGAAAAAACATCTTTAAAAAGTGAATTAATGCGAATTATTCCAACTATTGTGCGGCTTCACGACTTCATCGTTTAATTAGTAATTAGCATAAATTCCTAGCTTATACATCTTTGCCAGCTCTGTGCAGATACAATTCCTCTGGATTGTTCGTTATATTCCGCATTCATTTTGTAGATTTTATACCTGGTGTCCAATCCACGCACGTACGCCTGTGAAAAGGCATGCTTGCAATAGGTTATGTAACAATAGTTGAGCAAATGATCAGGGATTATTGTAGAGATGTCCCATCCCTGGATCCCCTGAGTGGCTGGGGTTGCACAGCCCTATCATGGGCCTTGCTCACAGCACTATTTCATTGGGAAAAGCAGAGCTCTGTACGGCTGTACCTATATATGTGGGCAGTTAACCTTCATCTTTCGCACTTCCAATTCAACATAAATTGCGGGGCTGTGGGGGGGCACGTGCACTCAAATTCCTGATCTTCACTCCTGGTCTGCAGAGCTGTTCACCAGCAGTGCAAAGGAACGAGAATTTACCCCAGAGCTCAAACCAGTCACCTTCACGCAACTCTGAAATTTTAACATTTTTACATAGGAACTGGAATATACTTGTTTCATGGATTCTTTGCTTAAGAATTCATAGCAACACATTGCTGTTAAGAACTAGTTGGTTTATTAACAAAGGTTTAACAATCACACTACACATTACCAGGCTCACAACTGCATACCTCATCGTGGATGACCTAGACGCAACACTGACTGGGGTTTTATTGAGTCTTGCGAACCTGTGAGCAGACTAGGTCATTCAGCCCCTGGAGCTGATTCCGCCATTCAATTAGATTGTGGCTGATGTGGACCCCAATTCCATTTACCAGCCTTTGTTCCATATTCCTCGATATCCTCACTCAACAACAATCCATCAATCTCACTCTTGAAAATTTCAACTGACCCAGCTTCCACAGCCTTTTTTTTTTTGGGGGTGGGCGGGGGGTGGTGGGGAAAGAGTGTTCCAGACTTCCACTGCCACTTAATGGTAAGGAACGACTTGCCTTCATAAGGAGTCTTTCACAACCTCAGGATGTCCCAAAGAGCCTTACAGCCAACGTGAAGTTACTGTTGTAATGTAGTAATGTTGTAATGTAGGAAATAGGGAGGACAGACACACAAACGTTAGCGTCCTCATCCAGGCCAACATCCCCAGCATTGAAGCACTGACCACACTTGATCAGCTCCGCTGGGCAGGCCACATAGTTCTCTTGCCAGACACGAGACTCCCAAAGCAAGCGCTCTACTCAGAACTCGTCCACGGCAAACGAGCCAAAGGCGGGCAGAGGAAACATTACAAGGGCACCCTCAAAGCCTCCCTGATAAAGTGCGACATCCCCACTGACGCCTGGGAGTCCCTGGCCATAGACCAGAATGGTGGAAGTGCATTCGGGAGGGCGTTGAGCTCCTCGAATATCGTCGCCGAGAGCATGCAGAAATCAAGCGCAGGCAGCGGAAGGAGCGTGCGGCAAACCAGGCTCCCTGCCCACCCTTTCCCTCAATGACTATCTGTCCCACCTGTGACAGTGACTGTGGTTCTCGTATTGGACTGTACAGTCACCTAAGAACTCATGCTAAGAGTGGAAGCAAGTCTTTCTCGATTCCGAGGGACTGCTTATGATGATGAGTAAGTGCTGACTATCCCATGAGTTTTCCTCCGGTTTTACAGAAGTATCTGGGCAGTCCATTCAGCTGCCTTTAATATTGAGGATTAAAGTTTCAAAATGTGCTGCTGGTTCTCGGGTGATATTTGGATCGATTTATACTAAAGCAAGGCTGAAGTAATAAAAGCATCTCTGAAAAGCAATAGTGCTGAATTAGTGGCAGTTCAGCAGAATTAAACAGTAACCGGATTGCATATGTCACTTCAGTCTGATGTGTAAACTGCTTTGCTTCCCAGTATAACAGGCTTATCACCGTAAGGTTTATAGTGATATTTTTAGAAATTGGCATCACAGCAGGATAGTCAAACAACATACTATTACAGCTGGATTGAATTTGTCCCAGGACAATACTAAATTCAAAATAAGTTCTAAAACTATTTAAAAGATTAAAGACCATGCTCTCAGGCCAGGTTCTAATCCTCCAGTGACTCAAAATACTTAATTGGAGGAGGGCTAATTTCAGTGAGTTAAAAAGGCATCTGGCACAGGTGGAGAGGAATCAAGAACAGGCAAAACAGCAATTGAAGAAGTTTCTCCTCATCTCAGTCCTAAATGGCCTACCCCTTATCCCAAGACTGTGTCCCCTGGTTCTGGACGTTCCAACATCGGGAACAATCTACCCACATCTAACCTGTCCCGTCCCATCAGAATTTTGTATGTTTCTATGAGATCCCCTCTCATCCTTCTAAACTCCATGAGGAGAAACTTCTTCACTCAGAGAGTTGTTAACCTGTGGAATACCCTGCCGCAGAGAGTTATTGATGCCAGTTCATTGGATACATTCAAGAGGGAGTTAGATATGACCCTTACGGCTAAAGGGATCAAGGGGTATGGAGAGAAAGCAGGAAAGGGGTACTGAGGGAATGATCAGCCATGATCTTATCGAATGGTGCTGCAGGCTCGAAGGGCCGAATGGCCTACTCCTGCACCTATTTTCTATGTTCCTGGGATGTACGAACACAAATCTTTGAAGCTGGCAGGACAAAATGAAAAGGCTATTATAACGACATATGGAAACCTTGGCTTAATTAACAGAGGCACAGTTTGTAAAAGCAAAGTTATGCTAAACCTGAGATTGGTTAGGCCTCAGCTGGAGTATTGTGTTCAATTCAGGGCACCATACTTTAGGAAGGATGTCAAGGCCTCAGAATGGGTGCAGAAGAGATTTACTAGAATTGTAAGGGATGAAGCCCTTCAGTTATGTGGAGGGACTGGAGAAGCTGGGGTTGTTCTCAGAGCAGAGAAGGTTACGAGCAAATTTGATAAGAGCTGTTCAAAATCATAAACCATTTTGATAAGAGTAAATGATGAGAAACTGTTTTCACTGGCAAGAGGGTTGGTAACCAGAGAACACAGATTTAAAATAATTGGCAAAAGAACTAGAGGGATGATGAGGGGAATGTTTATTCATGCAGTGAGTTGTTAAGATCTGGAATGCACTACCTGAAAAGGTGGTGGAAGCAGATTCAATAGTAACTTTCAAAAGGGAATTGAATTAATACTTGTTCAGAAAAATTTACAGGGGCTGTGGGGAAAGAGCAGGGGACTGGGACTCATTGGATAGCGCTTTTGGAGCCCACACTGATATGATGGGCCGAATGGCTTTCTTCTGTGCTGAATCATTCTATGCTTCTATGAAATAGTTTTAAGTTTTTCCTACAAGAAATCTGTTTACACAACCAGTGCTCACATTTAGAGCCAGCGCTCAAGGTTCTGCAAAGGAATTCATCTTTTTCGCTTATTTGATAGGACAGTAATCAGTCTTGATTTCATTAACCTATTGATTTTGCCCGAATGTTTTCATGTGCATGCTTCACCACTGTAGAAGGGACAGACAATGGGCTCAATTTTCCCCAATGCTGTTTTTTTGGCGTATTGCAAGAGTTACGCACGTTTTTATTGGCCCCGACTACTTCAAAAAAAAACTAGCAAGTTTCCCCATTCTATTTTATGAAATTGGTGCTACGCAGCCTGTCCTTTACCTTCGGGGAGGTGGAGCCTAATGTCTGCGCCGCAGAAACGATGATCCTCCTCCCCCCTTCTGCGCATGCGCGGGAAAAAAAAGGATGTTTTGGACATGATTGCTATGGGCGCACATGCTCAGTACAGCTCCCGATCTGCAGTCGGTCATTTTTAAAGAGCCAGTTGTTTGAGAGAGCTTTAATTTTCATTGGAAAAATCGGAGCTGCTATACAATATTCAATGCGGCTTAAGGACCAAGAATTTCTTACAGGATGAAGTGGAGGCAGTAGTTACTGTTATTGAGGCCAGATGGCATGAGATGGACACCAGCAGAGGTCACATAAAAGTTATACCAAAACAAATGAAGAAACGCTGGAACCAACTTGCAGAAGATTACTGTGCAATGGTGACCACCCCAAGATCTGGAGGCCAGTGCAAAAAGAAGTGGCAGGAGCTTGGTCAAGCAGTTAGTGTAAGTAATATTTTCATTTATTCAATGGAATTGCAATTGTAAGTGTGACCATCTATATATGTCCCACCCAGCAGAAAGACACCCTCTCTAAAAAGTTATAGTTTCATCTTTGCAGAGGAAGGTGGCACACAACTAAAGGGAAAGAACTTGAACAGGACGATGCCCGGCAAATCTGCACCCCCTGATACCCTCGGAAAACAGGGTCACTGCTTTGATGGGTCCTGCCTGGTGAAAAGCAATCACCACTGCACAAGCTGGGCCCACACGTGAGGGAGAGGGTAAGTCCTGCAAATTCCACAGTCTGGCTTTGCTAAATGTTAAGTACTGCGCGGGCTAGCCATGCTTCGGTTAATGGGGACTGTCGGGAGAAGCAACAACACTCTCACGAGAAATGGGAATACTGTCCGGGCACTTGAGGGAGGGAATGTTGTAGGCAGCGGATACACTGTCGTGAACATGAGGGAGGGAATGATGGAGGTAGTTGAGTCACTGTCAGGGCACATGAGGGAGGGAATGTCGGAATTAGCTGCTTCAATAAGGGAATACGCCCAGACCCCACGGCCATTGACAGAATCAACTGCCACTCCCACTCCAATCCTCAGACCAACCTCTGAAGAAGCCTAAGCCGGGCCTTCCACATTACCGCCTGACTCCCCCCATCAAGAAGTGCTCATTACCCGAGATGTTCGAAAGAATAAGCTTGGTACCAATCCGAGCAATGCTGCACCACCGCTTGCGGGCAGGGGTGGAGTCAACAAGAGCAAGCGCATTGGGCGGTCTTAGAATAAGCTGGAGGAGAGATGGGTGCAGCCTTTCTTTGCTGCTGTTGTTGTTGTTATTATTGTTCTTACTGTTGTAACTGTTCTCACATTAAAAGTTTTTTGTAAGTTATGTAAATTTACAAGCTTAAAAGTTTGTAAGCGATCTTAAAGTTTGTAAGTGATCTTAACTGAAAACTTTAAAGTTTGATACAAGAATATTTTTATTAAAGTTGAGTTAAGGTGAGTGGGCAAATGCATGGCAGATACAGTATAATGTGGATAAATCTGAGGTTTTCCACTTTGGTGGCAAAAACACAAAGGCAGAATATTATCTGAATGGTGACAGATTAGGAAAAGGGGAGGTGCAATGAGACCTGGGTGTCACGGTACATCAGTCATTGAAGTTTGGCATGCAGGTACAGCAGGCGGTGAAGAAGGCAAATGGCATGTTGGCCTTCACAGCTAGAGGATTTGAGTATGGCAGCAGGGAAGTCTTACTGCAGTTGTACAGAGCCTTGGTGAGGCTACACTTGGAATATTGTGTTCAGTTTTGGTCTCCTAATCTGAGGAAGGACGTTCTTGCTATTGAGGGAGTACAGCAAAGGTTCACCAGACTGATTCCCGGGATGGCAGGACTGACATATGAGGAGAGACTGGATCAACTGGGCTTGTACCCACTGGAGTTTAGAAGAATGAGAGGGGATCTCATAGAAACATATAAAACTGTGACGGGATTGGACAGGTTCGAGGCAGGAAGAACGTTCCCGTTGCTGGTAAGTTCCAGAACCAGGGGTCACAGTCTAAGAATAAGGAGTAAGCCATTTAGGACCGATGAGGGGAAACTTCTTTACTCAGAGAGTGGTTAACCTGTAGAATTCTCTACCGCAGAAAGTTGTTGAGGCCAGTTCGTTAGATATATTCAAAAGGGAGTTAGATGTGGCCCTTACGGCCAAAGGGATCAAGGGGTATGGCGAGAAAGCAGGAAAGAGGTACTGAGGTTGAATGATCAGCCATGATCTTATTGAATGGCGGTGCAGGCTCGAAGGGCTGAATGGCCTACTCCTGCACCTATTTTCTATGTTTCTATATTTCTAATATGCAACACGTTGTATTCCCGGTCAGCTTCAGTCCGGATTATGCGTAGGGGCGTCATAAGAACATAAGAAATAGGAACAGGAGTAGTCCATACGGCCCCTCGAGTCTGCTCCACCATTCAATAAGTTCATGGCTGATCTGATCATGGACACAGCTCCACTTCCCCACCCACTCCCAATAACCCCTTATCCCCTTATCGTTTAAGAAACTGTCTATTTCTGTCTTAAATTTATTCAATGTCCCAGCTTCCACAGATCTCTGAGGCAGCAAATTCCACAGATTTGCAACCCTCTGAGAGAAGAAATCTCTCCTCAGCTCAGTTTTAAATGGGCGGCCCCTTATTCTCAGATCATGCCCTCTAGTTTTAGTCATCCCCATCATCCTCTCTGCATTCACCCTGTCAAGCCCCCTCATAATCTTATACGTTTTGATAAGATCACCTCTCATATTTCTGAATTCCAATGAATAGAGGCCCAACCTACTCAACCTTTCCTCATAAGTCAACTCTCTCATCTCCGGAATCAACCTCGTGAACCTTCTCTGAACTGCCTCCAAAGCAAGTATATCCTTTCGTAAATATGGAAACCAAAACTGCACGCAGTATTCCGGGTGTGGCCTCACCAATATCCTGTATAACTGAAGCAAGACTTTGCTGCTTTTATCCTCCATCCCCTTTGCAATAAAGGCCAAGATTCCATTGGCCTTCCTGATCACTTGCTGTACCTGCATACTATCCTTTTGTGTTTCATGCACAAGTACCCCAAGGTCCCATTGTACTGCAGCACTTTTCAATCTTTCTCCATTTAAATAATAACTTGCTCTTTGATTTTTTTTCTGCCAAAGTGCATGATCTCACACTTTCCAACATTATACTCCATCTGTCAAATTTTTTGCCCACTCATTAGCCTGTTTATGTCCTTTTGCAGAATTTTTGTGTCCTTCTCACCCATTGCTTTTCCTCCCATCTTTGTATCATCAGCAAGCATGGCTACGTTACACTCAGTCCCTTCTTCTAAATCATTAATATAGATTGTAAATAGTTGGGGTCCCAGCACTGATCCCTGCGACACCCCATTAGTTACTGATTGCCAACCCGAGAATGAACCATTTATCCCGACACTCTGTTTTCTGTTCGTTAGCCAATCCTCTATCCATGTTAATATATTACCCCCAACCCTGTGAACTTTTATCTGGTGCAGTAATCTTTTAAGTGGCACCTTGTCAAATGCCTTCTGGAAGTCCAAATACACCACATCCACTGGTTCCACTTTATCCACCCTGTTTGTTACATTCTCAAAGAACTCCAGCAAATTTGTCAAACATGACTTCCCCTTCATAAATCCATGCTGACTCTGCCTGACCGAATTTTGGTTTTCCAAATGTCCTGCTTCTTTAATAATGGACTCCAACATTTTCCCAACCACAGATGTTATGCTAACTGATCTATAGTTTTCTGCTTTTTGTCTGCCTCCCTTTTTTAAATAGGGGTGTCACATTTGCAGTTTTCCAATCTGCTGGGACCTCCCCAGAATCCAGAATTTTGGTAAATTACAACCAATGCATCCACAATCCCTGCCGTTACTTCTCTTAAGACCCTAGGATGCAAGCCATCAGGTCCAGGGGATTTATCGCCTTTCGTCCCATTATCTTACTGAGTACCACCTCCTTAGTGATTGTAATTGTGTTAAGTTCCTCCCTCCCATAGCCCCTTGACTATCCGCTGTTGGAATATTGTTAGTGTCCTCTACTGTAAAGACTGATCCAAAATATTTATTCAGATTTACTGCAATCTCCATATTCCCCATTACTAATTCCCCGGTCTGCACGACCTGCACCGTCGACTCCTGCTAACCTTGCCATGGCTCCTATTCCGAACACACACACACACTCTATTACATACACATACACTTTCAGGTGGCCAGACTATACCCTTTGTCTCCCAGCAGCCAGCTCTGCCCTTCTGGCTGCTGCTGAAACATGGCAGATATAACGCTTTCGCGTAGGATGAATGCATCATGGGTGCTCCCAGGGAATCTCGTATCAACTGACATGATGCGATGCATGTCGTCACACACGGACTGCACATTAACGGAGTAGAAGCCTTTTCTGTTCCTGTATATCTCGGAATCCTGCAAAGTTGCTCGCAAGGCACTGTGGGTACAATCAATGCAGCCCTGTATCTTTGGGAAGGCAGCAAACCTGGAGAAGCCCACAATCCTTTGACACATTGCCTGGGTGGACATGGGGAACTTTTAGTAGTCATTCCTCCAGGCATATAGTGCAGCAATCACCTGCCGAATGCAGATATGTGTTGAGAAATGTCACACACATTCCCAGTTGTGGTCTGGAATGATCCAGATGCATAAAATGAAAGTGCAGCTGTAACCTTTACTTCAACTGACAAAGCAGTCCTCCTGACACTTCTAGGTTGCAGGTCTGCTTTTACTAAGTCACAGATGTCAGTTACCACTTATTTGCGGAAACGCAGCCTTCTCACAGTCTGCATCACTCAGGTGCAGGTATGAACACCTATCTCGATATACCCGATGCTGTTAAGCCCTCCTGCCCATTATCCTACGTGTGCTGAGGTTCCTCGTGCGATGACGTCGAATCAATCATCTCCTCCACAGCACCATCATGCAGAAGGCTTGCACGAGGTATGGCATTGTCCCCATGATTAAATTGTAGCTTTGCAAGAAGCTGAAAAAAGCAGGACAAGGAGTTAAAGCTGCTTTGTTCTCCCTCTTTCTCCAAGGTTGACGCCCTAGTATGGACCACATCCTGATCTGCACATGCGCAATAAGTTTGCTTAGAACAGGAAGCTCGACATTCAAATGAGAACATTTGGGGCGACGAAGTTTAATGCAATTCTTTAATTTTAGATTTTTTTCCAAAGTATCACCACACCGTCGACCGAACGTCTCCTCACTGGGATCGAGGGTCGGCTGGCAGAATTGCTCCCTCGTCCAGACACAGGAGCTCGGCAAACCACCCCCCGCCCCCACCCCGGGCTTCTTTTGATGGTGCTGCAGAGTGTAAACGTTATTCATCCCTTCAGTTCGGCTTCTACACACCATACCCCCCTCCCCGGGCTTCTTTTGAAGCCGAGCCCCTGTGCCCGGGCAAGGACCGATTCTGCCGAGCGACGCTCCGACTCTTGAGCCCGGTTTGGAGATGTTCGGTGGTGGCGTGGTACATTGAAAAAAATCCAAAATTAAAGAATTGCATTGGACTTCCATTTTCTGCGTTTTAAGTTTGAAAAAAATTAAGCTTCATAATGCATATTTAATGTGCTCTTGACTCCCTCCAAAACCTCGTATAAAAACAGTGGCGTCTTTCTGTGTCAATTTTTTAACGTGCGCTGGTTTTTCTAAAGTGTCTCGGAGGTTTTTTGACAGTGGTCACATACGCCATCCTAGGAAAAATGTAAGTTGGTCAAACTGGCATAAATGTGAAAAACTGGCGTAGACATCAGGTTACGCAAAAAAAAACCTAAAACAATCGTAACTAACTGAGTTACGCTGGCGCACAATCTTTGGGGAAACTTGGATATTTTAATTTAGGCCAAAAAAAAGTAGCGCGTGCCAAAAAAATGGCGCAGATAACTGGGGAAAATTGAGCCAATATAACTTGCCTTCATTCCTCTATCCCCACAAATTATCTGTATTTAAACAATAACATAAAATCAATAATGAAATTGCAGGTGCTGGTGACACCGGTATTGATTTTGACATAAAATCACAATAATGTATGGAACGAGTAAAGGGCCATCAGCATAGCCTCCCAATCCTCCTGGCAGACCAGGAACAACCTGCACTGTTACACACTCATTCCAACTTATTTCATCTTCAGGGAGGCGAATGAACAGCAGGTGTAAAACCTCCAAGAAGGGAAAACTCTCAAATATCTCCCGCATTTGCAAAGGACAATGACCAAAGCCTCCAAAAAATCAATGCATTCTAGAAATGGAAACTGTTGTTGCTACTTGCAAGGATATTTTTAGTTTGTCAGTTGCTTAAGTAAAGATGGAAGAGACATGGGGCTGGTTTCTCGGTTCTGCTCATTTCGGGCTGGTAATGGCAGCGTAGCGGTAAAGTTTGCGCCTCAAGTCAGCAAAATTCATCAACTGGGCCCTGAGTGTGAGGCAGAGCGCTAAGGGAGGCATTGCACACCTCTCTTAGGGCACTAGGCCGGCTGAGCAAGCAAAAATCCCGAGCTAAACAGCCGGTCTCGGAGCGCTGTAAGCAAGGCCCGGGGAGGAAAAAAACACCCCCAATAAATAACTCATGCCACCACAACATGAATCGCAAAAAGAAACCAATCACACTTAGCCGAGGTGGACATTATTTACCTCACTGCGGCCGCTACAGCTCGGATGGCCGGCTTTCACACGTGGTCCCCGCAGGGCGCTCTATGGAGCACTAAAGATCGGGCGGCAGCCAGAGATCGAGCCGTTGTCGCAACCAGGGGCGTTGCACACCGGCTTGTCTCTTCCGGGAGGTAATGTTCCAGCAGTAAGCACTTCCGGGCAGGCGTCCAGCGCCGGGGTACCTGCCCGGAAGTGCTTACCGCTGCCATTGCCGCCCCTCCGGGGCGCTAACAGGGGCGGCATAAGAACGAAAATCCAGCCATGTTTTCATATTTGAATTTAAATCCAAAGTTCTTCTGTTTAGTAAATGAAGTATGGGATGAAGATTATGCCTAGTCAAATTGTCAATCACCTCTAATACCATAAGGTACCCTTTCTGCAGTACCCCACCGGCTCCTATTTATTTAAGGACTTTAAATGGCTATCACTATAGAAACCCATTTCCATCTCTCCCTGTATAGATCCATTCAACCCATCTTCTGCCCAGGATCACACTGGTCAAAGTCACCAACAATATCCCGTGAGACTGAGCACGATGTATTATACCTCTCCCCATGTTCTCAAGGCACGGTTGAATATGCAATCCTTCTCAACTGCCCCTCCTCTTTGGTCCTCCTCATGATTTAGTCCATATCTGTCCAAGCATAGCCGGTGCATTTCCAGCAATGCCCACACAGTCACCTCCAGGGTGCCACTAGAGTCCATCCTTGGCCCCATCTAAATCCCCGTCTCTATCAAGGCACAAGCCAATAGCATCCCTGTCATGTTCAATCCTGAGCTGAGTTTGAAACCTCATATCCAAGACATCACCAAAAGCACCTTTTTCAAAATAAAATGTGGCCCCTCCTCAGCCCTGCTTACTTCCAGTATTCAATCTACATCCACATGTTCATCACGTTCAGGTTACACTTCTGCAATGCTCTTCTGGGTGACCTCCCAAACTAGAGGCTAAATAAACTCCAACTCATTTGCCTGCATCTTATTGCCTATTATGACCTGCTCACCTATCACCCATTGTTCTACCATCACTCCTCCCTGTTCTCCATCAGATTGATTTCAAAATCTTTTTTCTCACTTACAAATCCATAAATGGAATCACTCCAGGCTACCATTGGAACTTCTCCCCTCACGTGCATTTCACTCTTAACTCTGATTGATTGTACAGCCTCCTTGTTGCTAGTGGTGACACAGCCTTTGAGCATCTTGAGCTACATCTGCCCTATGTCCAACCTTCTCTTTCTCTCCAAGCTTCTTAAACATATTGTTCCCAGCCAACTCTGTGCCCACCATTCCTAGTACCAGCCATGGCTCAGTGGACAGCACTCTGACCTCTGAGTCAGAAGGTTATGGTTCAAGTGTCACTCCAGAGACTTGAGCACATAATTTAGGCTGACACTCCAGTGCAGTACTGGGAGCGCTGCACTGTCGGAGGTGCTATCTTTCGGATGAGACATTAAAACGAGGCCATGTCTGCCCTCTCAGGTGAACATGAAAGATCCCATGGCACTACTTTGAAGAGGAGCTGGGGAATTCTCCCCGGTCCTGCTCATCTATCACTCTTTCCCAATATTTATCCCTCAGCCAACATCACTAAAGCAGATTATCTGGTCATTATTTCATTGCTGATGGTGGGAGCTTGCTGTGCGTGAACTGGCTGTCGCATTTCCCTACATGCCAAGTGACTGCACTTCAAAAGTATTTTGGACATCCTGAGGTTGTGAAAGGCGCTATGTAAATGCAAGTCTTTCTTTTCTTTATTAAGCAACAAAAATGAATGTGCTAGTAAATGAACAAATACAGAAGTAAAAAGACCAGCATAAAGGAGATGACTTGATGGACCAGCTGGAATCACCTAGAGGGCCCCTAGGTTCCAGAAAACTCCCCTGCGCTTCTTCGAAATAGTGTCATTGGATCTTTTACGTCCACTTGAGGGGGCAGACAGGGCCTTGGTTTAACATCCAATCCGAAAACCAGGAGTTGTGGGCTGATGCTTGGGGTAGGCATCACCCATTGGTACACAGCTGGCTGGATGGCCCACACACCTGGGGATCTACCTACCTGTTTCCACCACATACCTGGGCCAGGTAAATCCTCTCTGCTTTGCCAGATTTCCCATGCTTCACCCTCACTCTGCTATTCTGCTGTAACCGTTGACACCACCTTCTGTTTCTATACTTGTCCCATTGTCACCAGGTTTTGCCTTGCACCATCGTCCCTTTTGTCATTTAATCCCTCCTGCCCTCCACAGCCCTTCCCTTATGTCCTTTCCATGCCCTTCCCCTGCCTCTTGCTTAAATACTCTTCATCCCCATTGTGTCGACCCAAAAAATGAACTCGGTTTCTCTCTCCATAGAAGCTGCCTGACCTGTTGAGAGTTTTTGGCATTTTCTCTTTATATCGTGGATTAACGTTATTTTTTGTTTGAAATCCAGGAATTGAAAGAGCTGCCAGGGGCAATGGAACAATCTCCCAGAGAGCACACGTCAGCAGGCCTTCTGGCTCAAAGCCACGTGCAGTTGGCAGTCGCGAATGCTGTGGCATTAAACAAAGTGACATTTAGCATATTTTGTGCGTCAACAAAACACTGAACGCACTGATGGATACACTGTGCAAAGCACCAGCGAGGATAACCCAGATAGCACACTCGAGTGCTATAAATCACATTCTGCTATTTGCCCTTCAGTATCCTCTATACATCGAAACATATAAGATTATGAGGGAGCTTGACAAGGTGGATGCAGAGAGGATGTTTCCACTGATGGGGAGACTAGAACTAGAGGGCATGATCTTAGAATAAGGGGTCGCCCATTTAAAACAGAGATGAGGAGAAATTTCTTCTCTCAGAGGATTGTAAATCTATTGAATTCGCTGCCTCAGAGAGCTGTGGAGGATGGGACATTGAATATATTTAAGGCGGAGATAGAGAGCTTTTTGAGCGATAAGGGAAAAAAGGGTTATGGGGAGCGGGCAGGGAAGTGGAGCTGAGTCCATGATCAGATCAGCCATGATCTTATTGAATGGCGGAGCAAGCTCGAGGGGCCGTATGGCCTACTTCTGTTCCTATTTCTTATGTTCTTATGTTCTTATGATTAAATGATGCTCCCTTAGCCGTACGAGTTAAATTCAGTTTGGGCAGTTCTCCGTGTCTGTTCTGGTAACTGGGTTTGCTAATAATTACAGTCAGTAATTGTTCATATAACTGGTAGCAGCGGGCCTAATTTGATTCATAACTTGAACAGGGGGATATGACAATGAAAAATGAAGCAAGGTTCATCAGAGAAATCCCTCAAGACACCGTGGCTGTTCATTTAACACAAAGAGGAGACATTTTCAAGACGTAACACAATGGTTGCCGAGTGACATCGACTAATGCTGAAATGAGGACTTCAGTCTGTCAGCTCATGAGTGGAAAATTATGCTTAGTCAGTTAATTTAACGGTCAAAATAATTTGGGCATGTCAGCATCTCATTTAAAATGCAAACGTGCGCATAAAAAGTCACAGCGTTTAGTTTTGTAAAGTTAATTTTTTCTTTGTATTTTCTCCCATTTTAGGTCTTTCAGAGAGGGACATCAATCCCTGGCCAGGAGCAAAGGCAGGAACCTATTCCCAGGCCTCTGCCAATGCCACCTGTGGGCTTGGAGTGGCTCTACTCCTGAATGTTTATTGCCCTATATCTCCCACATACTGGGCGCCATGTGCCATCCCGCTCTGATGGCACAGAGTGCAGAGTTGTGATGTAGAGAATCGCAATGGGAAAACCCTGTTCAGCCACTCTGTGGCTCAACACATCCGAGCATCAATACCACCGTGTAAAAATCTGAGGCTGAGTAAAATCTGCAGCTACTGGAAGTAATTTCCAGGGCAAGGGCTTAACTTGAATGACAAGGACTCGTATAATGCCCTATTACCTTAAACTCTGCAGGGTTGATAAATCGCTGTACGTCATTGATAGATAAATAGAAAACTTATATCAACCATATGTCACATATGAATAGCTCTTTCCTCTCCTTGCAATCAAAAGTCCAATAACATACAACAGAAAGTGGGCCCAAGTCTGCATCACAGTACAAGTATATCATTGCACAGCTACTCAACTGATATTCATCATCCAGCAAGGCCTCAGGTTGGGCCTATACACATTGGAGTTCAGAAGAATGAGGTGATCGTGTTGAAACTTATAAGATAATGAGGGGGCTCGACAAGGTGGATGCAGAGAGGATATTTCCACTCATAGGGAAAACTAAAACTAGAGGGCATAGTCTTAGAATATGGGGCCGCCCATTTAAAACCGAGATGAGGAGAAATTTCTTCTCAGAGGGTTGTAAATCTATGGAATTCTCTGTCCCAGAGAGCAGTGGAGGCTGTGTCATTGAATATGTTTAAGGCGAAGATGGACAGATTTTTGAGCAATAAGGGAGCAAAGGGTTATGGGGAGTGGGCAGGGAAGTGGAGCTGAGTCCATGATCAGATCAGCCATGATCTTATTAAATGGCAGAGCAGGCTCAAGGGGCCAAATGGCCTACTCCTGCTCCTATTTCTTATGTTCTTATGTAACTTTAGTGGCTCTGCACCTTGTTTCTCTGTGACATTTGGAGATGAGAGGAGACGATTCTGGCTTTTTGTACTTATTCCCATTCCACTGCCTGAACGGAACAACCAAATGACAATTTAAACTGGGTTAAAACAAAACAAACTGCCAAACAGACTGGAGGCAGATATAAATATCTGATGAACCTGTATCTAATTGTTAGCACAATTAATTGTTGTCTCTGCTACCTAACTGTGTTGACGTGTGGTAACCCCAAGAACTTGATATAGATTTATACCCACGGACCAACATCATAAATAGATGGGGGAATCAGGTCATTTTAACATTAGATGAAGGAAGTCACTAACATTTATGATATAAATTTAACAACTCTTTACATCTTTAAAAAAAAAACAGAAGCCTGATGTGCCTTGCTGCAGCTTCTCTGAACCACTAAATGTTCGTATTAAAAAGGCACCATTACCAATGAAAGCATCCAATCGTAGCTGAAGCTTGATCATTGATCACTGTCGGTTATGTTTGAGGCGACGTTACAGTAGACTCGCAATGGTCAGTGATGTGCAAAACTGTCGTGATCTCTCATTTTAAACCTGTACATTAATCTTTTGTCTCTTTACTGTTTATCAGGGCACCAATCAGAAATGGCTATTCTCCAGCCAACAGGCTCATCACTTCCACATGTCTGCATTTTGATTATTATTGCTAAAGTTAGCTAAAGAGTGAAACACGAAGTGCAACTGCTGTTGTACAGTTAAAACTGAGCGTGCCTATTTAGCCCAGTATTGTTGTGTAACAAACAACATTCATTTTGCCTCAGCATCACTGCAGCATTAAGCATCTGCAGGTGAGGTGCAGAGTAAATGTGACTTGGGTTAACATTAAAAAGGCATCTGAACTGGGCTGATATTTCCCTGGCCACCATCTTTGGAGCCTCCCTGAGTAACACTGCCAATTAGTGGCAACCTGTATCAAATTAGTAGTCATTTCATGCTGTGGACCCCATCATCATCAAAATCGTCCCTCAAAATCGAGGAAGAGCTCTCAGGTGGCTGAACAGTCCAATACGGAAATTACAGTCTCTGTCACAGGTGGGGCAGACAGTGGTTGAAGGAAAGGGTGGGTGGGATTCGTTTGCCTGGTTTGCCGCATGCTCCTTCCGCTGTCTGCGCTAGATTTCTGCATGCTCTCGGAGACGAAACTTGAGGTGCTCAGCGCCTTCCCGGATATTCTTCCTCCATTTTGGGTAGTCTTGGGCCAGGGATACCAAGGTGCCAGTGGGGATGTTGCACTTTATCAAGGAGGCTTTGAGGGTGTCCTTGAAATGTTTCCTCTACCCACTTGAGACTCGCTTGCCGTGTAGGAGTTCTGAATAGAGTGCTTACTTAGAGAGTCTCGTGTTGGGCATGCGGATAACGTGGCCCGCCCAATGGAGCTGGCCGAGTGTGGTCAGTGCTTCAATGCTGGGGATGTTGGCCTGAGTGAGAACACGGACGTTGGTGCATGTGTCCCCCCAGGACATTTGTAGGATCTTGCGGAGACAGCATTGGTGGTACTTCTCCAGTGCTTTGAGTGTCTGCTGTATATGGTCCATGTCTCTGAGCCATATAGGAGGACAGGTATCACTACTGCCCTGTAGACCAGAAGCTTTGTGCCAGATTTGGGTTCCTGATCTTCAAACACTCTTTTCCTCAGGCAGCCACTGGTGGCGGTGCTGGACCTCGGCATCGATGTCTGCCCTTGCTGATGGTAGGCTCCCGAGGTATGGAAAATGGTCCACGTTGTCCAAGGCCCGCTGTGGATTTTGATGACCGGTGGGGCGGGCGGTGCTGTGTGGCGGAGTCAGGTTGGTGGAGGACCTTTGTCTTATGGATGTTTAGCATAACGCCCATGCTTTCGTATGCGTCGGTGAAGGTGTTGACGATAGATTGGAATTCAGCCTCCAAGTGTGCGCAGAAGTAAGCTTCGTCAGCATACTGTAGTTCGGTGACAGAGGATGGGACGGTCTTGGATCTGGCCTGGAGGCGGTGAAGGTTGAACAGATTCCCATTGGTTCTATAATTTAGATCCACTCCAGCGGGGAGCTTGTTGAGAGTGAGATAAAGCATTGCAGCGAGGAAGATCGAGAAGAGCGCTGGTGCGATGACGCAATCCTGCTTGACCCTGGTCCGGAAATGGAATGGGTCTGTGGTGGATCCATTCATCAGGATCACGGCCTGCATGTGGTTGTGGAGCAGGCGGAGGATGGTGACAAACTTTTGGGGGCAGCCGAAACAGAGGAGGACGCTCCATAGCCCCTTGCGGTTGACAGTGTCAAAGGCCTTTGTGAGGTCAAAGACGGCCATGTACAAGGGTTGGTGCTGTTCCCTGCATTTCTCTTGTGGTTGATGCGTGGTGAAGTTCATGTCCGTTGTACCCCTTAGTGGACGGAATCCACATTGCGACTCTGGGAGGAGCTCTTCAGCCACGGGGAGAAGAAGATTCAGGAGGATTCTTGCAATGACTTTCCCAGTGTCCGACAGCAGGGAGATTCTTCTGTAGTTACCGCAGACTTGTCCCCTTTTTTGAAGACGGTCACCATTACGGCATCTCTGAGATCTCCTGGCACGCTCTCCTCCTTCCAGATAAGAGAGATGAGGTCATGCATACATGACAATAGTGCTTCTCCGCCATACTTTAGTGCCTCGGCAGGGATTCCATCTGCTCCTGTGGACCCTAGTCCACCAGTAACTGGATGGACACAGATGAGGCAACGGATATCTTCCCTTTGGCAATATTTCATAAAGTGCACAGAGCTCTTCCTTTAATCCTCCCTCAACCATTACCACCAAAAACCAAAACATGTTAGACATTATCCTCATTATCTAGTTGTAAGATTATGCTCGTCATGCAGGCCATGGGCTTGCTTTCATAGCCACAGTCACCGCACTCTGAAAGTAATTCATCAACCCGAGATGCATTCAGGCCCAAGCATCAGCGATGGGACAGTGTGAAAGCCATCGAGGCGCCTCGCCCTCCGCCATTACTGTCAGAGAAGTCTGAACAGGCCGGGGCTCTTTTCACTGAGCAGAGCAGCATTGGACTATGTATTGCACCATTAGTCTGCTGCAAATGTTGTAATGTATGTTCATAAGGTCTGCCCACCAACAGGGGGCACTACTGTCGGAGGTCTTAGGGTCATAGACACACTCGTGCTGGGCCCGGTATATAACCTGAATTTCACCTTTGTATCTTCACTTCTGGAAGCCATTAAAGACTGACCAGGTTACACCTAGTCACTGGCTCACAGTACGGAGTTCATTGTATCATTTCATACACTACAACTGGCGACAAGGCAAATACGAATCCACACAAAAGTATGGCGAGCACAGCACGATTGAGTACTGTTGGAAATCTAGAGAGATTCAATGAGGGAGAGGATTGGGGAGATTTCACGGATCGTCTTGACTGGTATTTCGTGGCAAACGACCTAAATAAAGGCAAGGATGCAGAGAAGCGCAGGGTAATTCTTCTCACCGTCTGTGGCCCCACAATCTATGCACTCATCAAGAATCTGCTCTCACCCACTCTTCCTACAGAAAAGGATTACAAAGAAGAGTGCTCTAATTCGGGAACAACTTAAATCCACGGAAAGAATCCTCTTTTCCAGATATCGCTTCTAGAAGGCCAGGATGTAGCGGCATTTGTTACCGACCTGAGACGTCGTGCAGGGCCGTGCAAATTTGGGCCTGCGTTGGAAAACATACTGCGTGACTTTTTCGTGATCAGGGTCAACCATGAGGCGATGTTAAGTAATCTGCCGGCTGCGGAGACACCGGACATCAGCAAGGTCATCACCATCGTCCAGGCTTGCATGTTCACGCAGAAAAGCACGAAGCAGATATCACGACAAAACAGGAACTACATGGCAAGTACTGTGCACAAAATTGTATCGACGGCCGGCAGAGCTTTACATGGCAGGGCCTACTCACCTGCTTCCGCAAGACCGGGAGCCGTTCAAAATTCACCATCGAGGGCCTACTCGACTGCATATGCGAGAACGGGAGCCGCTCAAAGCCCGCCATCGGGCGCAAATCTGAGCTCAAGGTGTTGGCGTTACGGGGGCAATCACCGACCCCATCAGTGCCGCTTCAGGCATATGTATGCAGAGGGTATGCGAAGACGGGGCATCTTCCGCGGACGTGTCCACAGCGGAGCAAGCGAGCTGCGACACACCACGTGGATGATGATCAATTCAGCGTGGATCTGGCGATGCAGCCCGAGGCATTTGAGAGCTCCGAGGAGGAAATGTATAGCGTATGTGCGTTCCTAACAAAGAGTCAATCGATAATGAGCCAGAGGACTTTCGAAAAGCTGTGGGAGACCAAGACAGAGAGACCCAAACTGAGTCCAATAAATGCGAAGTTGCGTACCTACACCAAAGAGCTCATACCAGTGATCGGTAGTGCAGCAGTAAGAGTGTCGTACGAGGGAACAGTTCATGATCTACCATTATGGATTATCCCGGGCAACGGCCCATCGTCATTCGGCAGGAGTTGGCTCGAGAAAATAAAATGGAAATGGTACAATATCAAAGCTTTGTCATCAGTAGATGATGATTTGTGTGCTCAAGTGCTGAGCAAATTTCCCTCACTGTTTGAACCGTGAATTGACAGCTTCAAGGGAGCCAAGATGCAGATTCACCTCGGCCCAGACGCAAGGCCCATCCATCACAAAGCCAGGGCGGTCCCGCACATGATGAGAGAAAAGGTCGAGCTTGAATTGGACAGGCTACAACGCGAGGAGGTCATCTCACTGGTCGAATTTAATGAATGGGCCAGCCCCATTGTTCCGGTGTTAAAGAATGACGGCACAGTCAGGATTTGTGGAGACTACAAGGGCACGATCAACCACGTTTCGAAACAAGATCAGTACCTGCTACCGAAAGCTAATGTTTGCAACGCTAGCCGGGGGAAAATCATTAACCAAATTGGATCTAACATCGGCCTACATGGCACAGGAAGTGGTTGAATCATCAAAGAAACTTACGTGCATCAACTCGCACAAAGGACTGTTTATTTACAACAGGTGCCCTTTTGGCATTCATTCGGCGGCAGCCATATTTCAAAGCCTATTGAAATCCGTCCCCAGGACCATAGTATTCCAAGACGACATCCTAGTCACAGGTCGTGACACCGCTGAGATTGTCTGGAAAAAGTGGGACTCAGGCTGAAACGTTCAAAGTGCATTTTCATGGCACCAGAGGTCGAATTCCTTGGACGAAAGATTGTTGTAGACAGAATCAGGCCTACAGACGTGAAAACAGAGGCCATCAAAAATGCGCCCAGGCCCCAGAATGTGACGGAGTTGTGTTCGTTCCTGGGTCTTCTCAACTACTTCGGCAAATTGAGCACAGTATTAGAGCCTTTGCACAAGCTGCTCAGGAAAGGAGATGACTGGGTGTGGGGTGAACTTCAAGACAAAGCCTTTGAGAAGGCTAGAAATCTGTTGTGTTCCACAAGCTACTGGTACTGTATGACCCATGCAAGCGTCTAGTTTTGATCTGTGATGCGTCGTCCTATGGGGTTGGCAGCGTACTCCAGCAAGCCAATGAGTCAGGCAAACTACAAGCAGTTTCATACGCATCTCGAAGCCTGTCCAAGGCGGAAAGAGCCTACGGCATGGTAGAGAAAGAGGCTTTAGCATGTGTTTATGGGGATAAAAAATGCACCAGTACCTGTTTGGGCTTCGCTTCGAGCTGGAAACCGATCACAAGCCGCTTATATCGTTGTTTTCGGAACATAAAGATATCAATACCAACGCGTCGTCCCGTATCCATTATCTGCCTATGATTATGTTATTCGCCATAGATCAGGCACCGGCAACTGCGCTGATGCAGTGAGCCGGTTAGCGTTGCCCACACCGGAGGTGGAAACGCCAATGCCTGCAGAGCTACTCATGGTCATGGATGCCTTTGAGAGTGAAGGGTCGCCTGTCACTGCTCAACAAGTTAAGACCTGGACCAGCCAGGATCCGACCCTATTGGTTGTAAAACGTTCAGTTCTTAACGGGGACTGGTCGACCATCCCCAAGGTGATGAAACCAAACCATACAGCTGTCGCAAAGGTGAGCTTTCCATCCAGTCCAACTGTTTCCTGTGGGGTAATCGTGTTGTAATGCCCAAGAAAGGCAGAGCGAGATTTGTACGGGAATTACATAGTACGCATCCCGGTATTGTCATGATGAAGGCCATCGCCAGTTCCCATGTTTGGTGGCCTGGCATTGACTCGGACTTAGAGTCATGCGTGCATGTAGTTGCAAGCAATGCCCCAAAGGAAGCTCCGCTCAGTCTGTGGTCATGGCCATCCAAACCGTGGTCTAGAATCCACATCGACTTTGTGGGTCCCTTCCTCAGTAAAATGTTTTTGTGGTGGTGGATGCATACTCCAAATGGATAGAATGTGTGATCATGTCATCCAGCACTTCCACTGCCACTATTGAGAACCTGAGAACCACGTTTGCCACACATGGTCTGCCAGACATCGTTGTCAGCAACAACGAACCATGTTTTACGAGCCTGGAGTCTCAAGAATTCATGAAATGCAACGGCATAAAACACATGAGGTCAGCCCCGTTCAAACCCGTGTCCAATGGTCAAGCGGAGTGGGCAGTTCAAACCAAATCAAGCAGAGCCTG
This sequence comes from Pristiophorus japonicus, assembly GCF_044704955.1. Lineage (NCBI taxonomy): Eukaryota > Metazoa > Chordata > Chondrichthyes > Pristiophoridae > Pristiophorus > Pristiophorus japonicus. The sequence continues at coordinate 53,922,420 of NC_091990.1, forward strand.
AAATGCGTAACTAACTCACGGTTCCTTGCAGACGTGCTTGTCACGCATACTGCTCAGTTACAGGACAAGGCCACACATGCTCACCGGGGTCCCGCCTACGGAACTACTGATGAAGAGAGGCCTCAAAACCAGGCTCTCTCTAGTCCATCCTGACCTTAACAATCATGTTGAAACCCGACGTCAATGCCAGCAGTGGTTTCACGACCGCGCTGCAGTGTCATGTGACATATCTGTAAACGACCCAGTGTATGTACTTAACCATGGTCAAGGGCCCAAGTGGCTCCCGGGCAATTTTACGGATAAGGAGGGTAACCGGGTGTATATGGTTAAGCTCAAGATGTGTAGGAAACACATTGATCAAATCAAGCTAAGACACACTGACGAACCGGAACAGTTGGAATAAGACACCACGAGCTTAGACGACCAACCAACTCACGTCCAGCCATCAGAAGAATCCACTGTGGTCAACACCTAGCCCCAAGTCGTGGGAGACATGGAAAACACTGGGATTGTACTGAGATGGTCAACCAGGGAGCAAAGGGCCCCGAACCATCTGAACTTGTAATATGGACTTGTGCCAGGAACTGGGGGCGGGGTGGGGGGGTAAATGATGTAATGTATGTACATAAGGTCTGCCCACCAAAAGGGGGCATTATCGTTGGAGGTCCTCGAGTCATAGGTACATTCGTGCTGGGCCTGGTATATAGCCTGAACTTCACCTTTGTATCTTCACTTCTGGAAGCCATTAACGACTGACCAGGTTACACCTAGTCACTGGCTCACAGTATGGAGTTCATTGTATCATTTCAAACACCACATGTGTTTTCCTTCAAGGCAGGAAGGCTGAAGGGTGACCTGATCGAGGTCTATAAAATTATGAAGAAGTTTGAATGGGTAGACATAGAGAAGATGTTTACACTTGTGGGGAGTCCAAAACTAGGGGTCAAATTTAAGATAGTCACCAACAATGTTCCCGTTAAGCCACACAGCACTCTGGAGGTCCCGTGCAGGGCGCTCAGTGGCTTCACAATGGAAAAACTGTGCATGCGTGGAAATTTGGATGGGCACGCACCAAAAACAAAGATTAGCGGGAACATTGGCCACCAAATAATCCAATAAGGAATTCGGAAGGAACTTTTTTACTCAGCGAGTGGTTAGTACGTGGAACCTGCTACCACAGGGAGTGGTTGAGGTGAAGAGCATTAAGGGGAAGCTGGATAAGGACGCGAGGAAGAAAACAATAGAAGGATATGCTGATGGGGCAAGATGAAGTCGGGTGGGAGGAGGCTTGTGTGGAACAGAAACACCTGTTGGGCTGAATGGCCCGTTACTGTGCTGTAAATTCTATATAATTCTTCCTTATATTACGATTTCGGTAACAAGTAGCTACAATACTGTGCCGTGTACTGTGACGATATTCCGACATCTGTGGTAACAATTATGCCATGTAATTTTGTTAATGGTTGGTAAAGCTTTTATATCTCATTTATGCTACAATCTACTCTTATTTCAAAATTACAATTTAAATGATCTGATAAATTCCCTACTTTGTGTGTGTTTGTTTACGTTGCTCAATTCAAACTTTTGTGCAATTCCATTTTGTTTACTGTAAAATAATAAAATGACTTCAAGCTATCAGGAGTCGGTGGTACATCTGATCTGGGTGTGCTGAGCTGATGACTTAAATAGAAGTGCTTAGTTCTCCACAACTTACATCCCTCATCTTAATGAACAGAAATAAAGAAAAAATGTCGTTAAGAAAAAAGATGAGAAATTGTAGAATGAAACAAGTCTATTTGGACCATCAGACCTGTTCCTTCCACAGACCCAATGAAGAAGAGCATAATATCATGGAAAATCACAAATTGGCCTATCAATGAGTGCGTCGTTCATGACACACTATTATTCTGTCACTCAGAAAACCTCCATGTTCAACAGATCACCCTCTGCCATCTCTGCCACATCCAGCGTGATCCCACCACCAATCACATCTTCCCCTCCCCTTCTCTTCCAGAATTCCGAAGGGACCGCTCCTTCAGCAACACCCTGGTCCACTCCTCAATCACCCCCAGCACCTACTCCCCTTCCCACGGCACCTTCCCATGCAAGCACAGGAGATGCAACACCTGCCCTTTTACTCCCTCCCTTCCCACTGTCCAGGGCCCCAAACCCTCCTTCCAGGTGAAACAGCGATTTACTTGTACTTCGTTCAATTTAGTATACTGTATTCGCTGCTCACTGTGTGGTCTCCTCTACATTGGGGAGACCAAGCATAGATTGGGTGACTGCTTTTCAGAACACCTCCGTTCAGTCCGTAAGCGTGACCCCGAGCTTCCGGTCGCCTGTCACTTTAATTCTTTGCTCCACTCCCACTTTGATATCTCCATCCTCGGCCTCCTACACTGTTCCAATAAGAACATAAGAACATAAGAATTAGGAACAGGAGTAGGCCATCTAGCCCCTCGAGCCTGCTCCGCCATTCAACAAGATCATGGCTGATCTGGCCATGGACTCAGCTCCACTTACCCGCCCGCTCCCCGTAACCCTTAATTCCCTTATTAGTTAAAAATCTATCTATCTGTGACTTGAATACATTCAATGAGCTAGCCTCAACTGCTTCCTTGGGCAGAGAATTCCACAGATTCACAACCCTCTGGGAGAAGAAATTCTTTCTCAACTCGGTTTTAAATTGGCTCCTCCATATTTTGAGGCTGTGCCCCCTAGTTCTAGTCTCCCCAACCAATGGAAACAACCTCTCTGCCTCTATCTTGTCTATCCCTTTCATTATTTTAAATGTTTCTATAAGATCACCCCTCATCCTTCTGAACTCCAATGAGTAAAGACCCAGTCTACTCAATCTATCATCATAAGGTAACCCTCTCATCTCCGGAATCAATCCAGTGAATCGTTTCTGTACCCCCTCCAAAGCCAGTATATCCTTCCTTAAGTAAGGCGACCAAAACTGCACGTAGTACTCCAGGTGCGGCCTCACCAATACCCTATACAGTTGCAGAAGGACCTCCCTGCTTTTGTACTCCATCCCTCTCGCAATGAATGCCAACATTCCATTCGCCTTCCTGATTACCTGCTGAACCTGCAAACTAACTTTTTGGGATTCATGCACAAGGACCCCCAGGTCCCTCTGCACCGCAGTATGTTGTAATTTCTCCCCATTCAAATAGTATTCCCTTTTTTTGTTTTTTTTCCCCAAGGTGGATGACCTCACACTTTCCGACATTGTATTCCATCTGCCAAACCTTAGCCCATTCGCTTAACCTATCTAAATCTCTTTGCAGCCTCTCTGTGTCCTCTACACAACCCGCTTTCCCACTAATCTTTGTGTCATCTGCAAATTTTGTTACACTACACTCTGTCCCCTCTTCCAGGTCATCGATGTATGTTGTAAACAGTTGTGGTCCCAGCACCAATCCCTGTGGCACACCACTAACCACCGATTTCCAAACCGAAAAGGACCCATTTATCCTGACTCTCTGCTTTCTGTCAGCCAGCCAATTCTCTATCCATGCTAATACATTTCCACTGACCCCGCGTACCTTTATCTTCTGCAGTAACCTTTTGTGTGGCACCTTATCGAATGCCTTTTGAAAATCTAAATACACCACATCCATCGGTACACCTCTATCCACCATGCTCGTTATATCCTCAAAGAATTCCAGTAAATTAGTTAAACATGATTTCCCCTTCATGAATCCATGCTGCGTCTGCTTGATTGCAGTATTCCTATCTAGATGTCCCGCTATTTCTTCCTTAATGATAGTTTCAAGCATTTTCCCCACTACAGATGTTAAACTAACCGGCCTATAGTTACCTGCCTTTTGTCTGCCCCCTTTTTTAAACAGAGGCGTTACATTAGCTGCTTTCCAATCCGCTGGTACCTCCCCAGAGTCCAGAGAATTTTGGTAGATTATAACTAATGCATCTGCTATAACTTCCGCCATTTCTTTTAATACCCTGGGATGCATTTCATCAGGACCAGGGGACTTGTCTATCTTGAGTCCCATTAGCCTGTCCAGCACTACCCCCCTAGTGATAGTGATTGTCTCCAGGTCCTCCCTTCCCACATTCCTGTGACCAGCAATTTCTGGCATGGTTTCTGTGTCTTCCACTGTGAAGACCGAAGCAAAATAATTGTTTAAGGTCTCAGCCATTTCCACATTTCCCATTATTAAATCCCCCTTCTCATCTTCTAAGGGACCAACATTTACTTTAGTCACTCTTTTCTGTTTTCTATATCTGTAAAAGCTTTTACTATCCGTTTTTATGTTTTGCACAAGTTTTACCTTCGTAATCTATCTTTCCTTTCTTTATTGCTTTCTTAGTCATTCTTTGCTGTCGTTTAAAATTTTCCCAATCTTCTATTTTCCCACTAACCTTGGCCACCTTATACGCATTGGTTTTTAATTTGATACTCTCCTTAATTTCCCTGGTTATCCACGGCTGGTTATCCCTTCTCTTATTGCCCTTCTTTTTCATTGGAATATATTTTTGTTGAGCACTATGAAAGAGCTCCTTAAAAGTCCTCCACTGTTCCTCAATTGTGTCACCGTTTAGTCTGTGTTTCCAGTCTACTTAAGCCAACTCTGTCCTCATCCCACTGTAGTCCCCTTTGTTTAAGCATAGTATGCTCGTTTGAGACACTACTTCCTCACCCTCAATCTGTATTACAAATTCAACCATACTGTGATCACTCATTCCGAGAGGATCTTTTACTCGGAGATCGTTTATTATTCCTGTCTCATTACACAGGACCAGATCTAAGATAGCTTGCTCCCTTGTAGGTTCTGTAACAACTGTTCGAAGAAACAATCCCGTATGCATTCTATGAATTCCTCCTCCAGGCTACCCCGTGCGATTTGAGTTGACCAATCGATATGTAGGTTAAAATCCCCCATGATTACTGCCGTTCCTTTTTCACATGCCTCCATTATTTCCCTGATTATTGCCCGCCCCACCGTGAAGTTATTATTTGGGGGCCTATAAACTATGCCCACCAGTGACTTTTTCCCCTTACTATCCCTAATCTCTACCCACAATGATTCAACATTTTGTTCATTAGAGCCAATATCATCTCTCACAACTGCCCTGATATCATCCTTTATTAACAGAGCTACCCCACCTCCTTTCCCTTCTTGTCTATCTTTCCGAATCGTCAGATACCCCTATATGTTTAATTCCCAGTCTTGGCCACCCTGCAACCATGTTTCTGTAATGGCCACCAAATCATACCCATTTATAATGATTTGTGCCGTCAACACATTTACTTTATTTCGAATGCTGTGTGCGTTTAGGTAGAGTGTTTTAATACTAGTTTTTAATCCATGATTTTTAGTTTTGACCCCTCCTGCAGCCCCTTTACATTCAGTGGCCCTTTTTGTTTTTTGCCTTGGGTTTCTCTGCCCTCCACTTTTCCTCATCTCCTTTCTGTCTTTTGCTTTTGTCTCCTTTTTGTTTCCCTCTGTCTCCCTGCATTGGTTCCCATTCCCCTGCCACATTAGTTTAACTCCTCCCCAACAGCACTAGCAAACACTCCCCCTAGGACATTGGTTCCGGTCCTGCCTAGGTGCAGACCGTCCGGTTTGTACTGGTCCCACCTGCCCCAGAACCGGTTCCAATGCCCCAGGAATTTGAATCCCTCCCTGCTGCACCACTGCTCAAGCCTCATATTCATCTGCGCTATCCTGCGATTCCTACTCTGACTAGCACGTGGCACTGGTAGCAATCCTGAGATTACTACTTTTGAGATCCTACGTTTTAATTTAGCTCCTAGCTCCTTAAATTCATCTCGTAGGACCTCATCCCTTTTTTTACCTATATCGTTGGTACCAATGTGCACCACGACAACTGGCTGTTCACCCTCTCTTTTCAGAATGTCCTGCACCCGCTCCGAGACATTCTTGACCCTTGCACCAGGGAGGCAACATACCATCCTGGAGTCTCAGTTGTGGCCGCAGAAACTCCTACCTATTCCCCTTACAATCGAATCCCCTATTACTATCGCTCTCCCACTCTTTTTCCTGCCCTTCTGTGCAGCAGAGCCAGCCACGGTGCCATGAACTTGGCTGCCGCTGCCCTCCCCTGATGAGTCATCCCCCTCAACAGTACTCAAAACGGTGTATCTGTTTTGCAGGGGGATGACCGCAGGGGACCCCTGCACTACCTTCCTTGCACTGCTCTTCCTGCTGGTCTTCCATTCCCTAGCTGGCTGTGGACCCTTCACCTGCAGTATGACCAGCTCACTAAACATGCTATTCACGTCATTCTCAGCATCGTAGATGCTCCAGAGCGAATCCACCCTCAGCTCCAACTCCGCAACACGGTCTGTCAGGAGCTGGAGGCGGATACACTTCCCGCACACGTAGTCGTCAGGGACACTGGAGGCGTCCCTGAGTTCCCACATGGTACAGGAGGAGGATAATCACGTGACCGAGCTCTCCTGCCATGAATTAACCCTTAGATAGGCAACAACAATGCTAAAGTTTACTCACTGTTATAGAAGAGAAAAAAGAAAAACTACGCACCACTCACCAGCCAACCACTTACCCCCTTGGCTGTGACATCACCTTTCAGTTTCTTTCTACTTCTTTTTTGCCTTCTCCTTGTAGCTGCACCGGCTCACCTCTCGCCGACCCCGGAACTCACGCCTCTCCACGCACCTCCTCGACGCTGCTCCCGACTCAGCGAAGCTCAATGCAAGCTCGAGGAACAGCACCTCATCTTTAGTTTAGGCACTTTACAGCCTTCTGGACTCAACATCGAGTTCAACAATTTCAGTCCATAACCTCTGCCCATATTACTTAACTTTTTTTCTGTTTTTTTCTCTTTCCCTTGGCAGTTGGTGATGATTCTGCCATCTCCATTTACACCCTATCTAGACTCATCTTTTGTTTCTTAACTTGTCCCATCACCATCCCTTTTGTCTCTTAATCTCTTCTGCCTTCTACCCTATCACCCCGCTTTCCCTGCCTCTATACGTTTAAAAAACCTGTTACAGCTCTAACTTTTTCCAGTTCTGACCATCGACCTGAAACATTAACTCTCTTTTTCTCACCACAGATGCTGCCTGACCTACTGAGTATTTCCAGCATTTCTGTTTTTAATTCAGATTCCAGTATCTGCAATATTTTACTATTGTATCAGTGTTTAATTCACTGCCACATCTCTTTCCTCAGTAACTGTCTCCGCCTCGGATTTACTCCACATGGATGCCACTGAAATTCCTCCCTTCACGTTTTGGATCCACCCAAGATTACAGATATCTCCGAGATATTCAGCGTTCCTTGAACCACTGCTCTCGTCACATCCTGCGATCAACACGCAACGCTATGCACACTCTCGACCTCTCTCTTCAGCAGCACCCACTCACTCTATCTCTGAGCAGTCCTGGTCCGCAGTTCAATTTCATCCTTCGCTTCATCCGGCGCTTCAGCAAAAAACTTATTTCCTTCCTTTCAGGTGTCAAGGATCGTAAACTTCAACAACTCTTGGACACCAAAGCCCCTCCGGAACCTTCTTTCCCTTCACTTTCCTCTGATCCCATCCGTTCTTCCAATCTCACCCCCTGCCGTATTTTCACTATCCCCTCTGACCACCTCAGAGACGATCAGTCCTCAGCAAAGGCCTGAGCTTCATCCTTTTAAGCCCCGCCCTCAATCAATTTCGAGCTTGGCACGACACCGAGATCTTTTTCTGTCCCCTTCGTCTCCGTGCCCACTTCTTCGGCCAGGAATCTTACCCCCACACAGCGGACCTTTCTCCCACTTTCAGAATTCTCGCTCTACCTGGATCCCTCCATCTGGCCTCTTCCCCTCGCTCGATCTTTTCACTGTGAACTGCCAGAGTGACATCGGCCGCTTCTCCCTCCTTCCCAAGATTCACAAACAAGACTACCTCAGTAGACCCATTGTTTTAGCCTGTTCTTGCCCCACAGAACTGATTTCTTCCTATCACGACTCTATTTTTTTTCTCCCCTTGTCCAGTCCCTTCCCACCTACATCCGTGGCTCCTCCGACGCCCTCCGCCACTTTAACCGTCTCCTTTTCACCATGAGCGTCCAATCCCTCTACGCTTCCATCCCTCACCAGGATGGCCTGAGGGCGCTCCGCTTCTTCCTCGAGCAGAGGCCCAACCAGTCCGTATCCACCTCCACCCTCCTCTGCCTGGCTGAACTTGTTCTCACATTGAACAACTTCTCCTTTAACTCCACTCACTTCCTCCAAATTAAAAGTGTTGCTATAGGAACCAGCATGGTTCCTAACTATGCCTGCCTTTTCGTGGGATATCTGGAACATTCTTTGTTCCAGTCCTACTCAGGTCTCCTCCCTCACCTCTTTTTCCGGTACATTGATGACTATATCGGTGCTGTTTCCTGCTCTCGCCTTGAACTAGAAAATGTCAATCACTTTGCATCCAATTTCCACCCTTCCCTCACCTTCACATGGTCCATTTCCAACTCTTCCCTTCCCTTCCTCGACTTCTCCGTCTCCATTTCTGGGGATAGGCTATTGACAAAGATTCGCTATAAGCCCACTGACTCCCAAAGCTACGTGGACTACACTTCCTCCTACCCCGCTTTCTGTAAGGACCCCATTCCATTCTCCCAGTTTCTCCATTGAATCTGTTCTGATGACACCACCTTCCATACTAGTGCTTCCGATATGTCTTCCTTTTTCCTCAACCGAGGATTCCCATCTACTGTGGTTGACATAACCCTCGACCGTTTCTGTTCTATTTCCTGCACCTCTGCTCTCACCCCTTCCCCTCCCTCCCAGAACCACAATAGGGTTCCCCTTGTCCTCACCTTTCACCCCACCAGCCTCCACATTCAATGGATCATTCTCTGCCATTTCTGCCACCTCCAGCGTGATCGAACCACCAATCACATCTTCCCCTCCCCTTTCAGTTTTCCAAAGGGACCACTCCCTCCGCGATACCCTGATCCACTCTTCAATCATCCCCAGCAGCCCCTCCCCTTCCCACACCTTCCCGTGCAAATGCAGGAGATGCAACACCTGCCCTTTTACCTCCTCCCTTCCCACTGTCCAGGGCCCCAAACACTCCTTCCAGTTGAAACAGTGATTTAATTGTACATCTTTCAATTTAGTATACTGTATTCGCTGCTCACGATGTGGTCTCCTCTACATTGGGGAGACCAAGCGTAGATTGGCTGATCACTTTGCAGAACACCTCCGTTCAGTCCATAAGCGTGACCCTGAGCTTCCGGTCGCCTGTCACTTTAACTCCCTGCTCCACTCCCACTTTGATCTCTTCATCCTCGGCCTCCTACACTGTTCACTGCAAGCTCGAGGAACAGCAGCTCATCTTTCGTTTCAGCACTTTACAGCTTTCTGGACTCAACATCAAGTTCAACAATTTCAGACCATAACCTCTGCCCTTCATTTTTTTTCTGTTTTTTTTCTCCCTCTTTCCCATGGCAGCTGTTGATTCTGCCATCTTCATTCACATCCTATCCAGACCTACCTTTTGTTTCTTAACTTGCTCCATTATTATTTCCTTTTTCCTTGCACCAGCATACCTTTTGTTATTTAATCTCTCCTGCCTACCACCCTATCACAGACCTTCTGTTCTTTCTACCCACCCTCCCTTCCCTGCCCCTGTATTTACGTCTCTAACTTTTTCCAATTCTGATAATAGGTCATCGACCTGAAACATGACCCCTGTTTCTCTCTCCACAGATGCTGCCTGACCTGCTGAGTATTTCTAGCATTTTCTCTTTCTTTAAACTTAGCAAACCTGTTGACTTTAGTTGTCTAAACAAAATTAATGCATCAAAATTCATTGCATATTTGTGCATTGTTTACTAAATTAGGTTGTTCTAGTTCAACAATCGGTAATTAGGTGAATATCCAGTAAGTCATTATTAAATAATTCTGTTAGGGTAATATAACAATATTTTAAACGTCCATCACAAGCATTACATTTCCACAGCTTCTTTTCTTGCCTCATTATGAAGAGGGTTCTTGCTAACCCTCTTCTCAATCTTCGTTGCTGCCATGCTCCACCTCACAGTCAACAGTCAACCTCACAGTGGGAACCTGTTCAACCTGCATCTGCACACAGTCTGAGGCTGAACTCCAGGATATAGTCGACGTATTTACTGAGGCATACAGAAGCATGGGCCTTACGCTAAACATCCGTAAGACAAAGGTCCTCCACCAGCCTGTCCTTGCCGCACAGCACTGCCCCCCAGTCATCAAGATCCATGGCGCGGCCCTGGACAATGTGGACCATTTCCCATACCTCAGGATCCTCTTATCAACACGAGCAGGCACTGACAACGAGATTCAACACTGCCACCAGTGCGCCAGTGCAGCCTTCTGCTGCCTGAGAAAAAGAGTGTCTGAAGACCAGACCCTCAAAACTGCCACCAAGCTCAAGGTCTACAGGGCTGTAGTAATACCCGCTCTCCTGTATGGCTCAGAGACATGGACCATGTACAGTAGACATCTCAAGTCGCTGGAGAAATACCACCAACGATGTCTCCGCAAGATCCTACAAATCCCCTGGGAAGACAGATGCACCAACATCAGCGTCTTCGACCAGGCCAACATCCCCAGCATTGAAGCACTGACCACACTTGATCAGCTCTGCTGGGAAGGCCTGTTCGCATGCCTGACACAAGACTCCCAAAGCAAACGCTCTACTCAGAACTCCTTCACGGCAAATGAGCCAAAGGTGGGCAGAGGAAATGTTATAAGGACACCCTCAAAGCCTCCCCGATAAAGTGCAACATCCCCACTGACACCTAGGAGTCCCTGGCCAAAGACCGCCCTAAGTGGAGGAAGTGCATCCGGGAGGGCGCTGAGCACCTCAAGTCTCATCGCTGAGAGCATGCAGAAATCAAGCGCAGGCAGCGGAAAGAGCGTGTGGCAAACCAGTCCCACACACCCCTTCCCTCAATGACTATCTGCCCCACATATGACAGAGTCTGTGGTTCTTGTATTGGACTGTACAGCCACCGAAGAACTCATGTTAAGAGTGGAAGCAAGTCCGAGGTACAGCCTATGATGATAATGATGAAAGTACTGCACTATAATCAAACAATGCACAAATTACAGCTTCAGTTTGGGGGGAAAGAATTAAAAAATGCTGCCAATAAAGGTAAATATTGCCAAGAATTGTTGAGGCGGTTGAGATAAAATCGTATATAACAAATCTACTTAAAATCTTGTAATCTCAGTAATGCATGTCTTGGGGCAAGATTCTGGAACACTGCGAACTCATTACTGTTTAAAAACAATATCCTTTTCAGTTGGCACGAGATTGGTATTCTCACTCCATTGGTGGAGCTCTGAACCAGTCATTGGGAGCTGGGTGAGCGTAGGGTGGGCTAATGTACCTTCAAATGTGTGTTGCACCTCATTTTTCCTGCTGTGTGCTCCTCCTCCTTACCTTAAGAGGAGCTTTGGGCTTGAACCCAATTCTTTCTTTCCATATTACGCTATGGTGCAGTTGCTTGTATGAATGGCACTCAACCGACCAACTGCAATTTTTAACATGTAAAACAGTCACCATTGAATCTATAACTCAAGTTGCAACTTCGTTCAAGTTTTGATATGATTTACAAACTTGTGATTGCCACCTTCTTACTGGCTTAGGCATTTTAACCACCCAGCGTAAAAATTCAGAATGGAAAATTGATACAATATTTGTATGTGATCAGGACCATGATGCTCTTTCCTCATGCCCTTTGACCTCTCTGCCACCTTTAACACAATCTTCTTCCAATGCCTCGCCTCTGCAGTCCACTTCCAGGGTACTGATCTTTCTTGATTCTGTTCTTACAGGTAGTGCATTGCTATTAATTCTGTCCACTCCCTTCCTTGCACAGTCACCTCCTGCATAATCCCAGAGGTCCTTCCTCTTCACTGTCTGCATGCTCCCCCTTGGTAACCCAGAAACACGGGGCCTCCTTTTATATGTATGCTGACAATAAATTCAAGCTCGTCACAACCTCTTTTATTAATCCAATGATTGCTGCCATGCTCTCAAAATTGCCTGATATCAAGACCTGAATGAGCCATATCCTGCTCCAGCTGAATTTTGACAAAACTTTGATGGAGATGCCAACCCTCCTAGATTTCCCAGAAGTCTCTGGAATGGAGCCGACTAGCAGCCCGGGTGAACTTCACGCTTTCCATTTCCCGCTGCAGCAGAAGCACCCTCTCTCCCCCCCTCCCCCACTCCGGCTGCATGATGGCACTGGCCGCTGCCGCAGAGACCTCCATCCCGGAGATCTCACCTCCACACCCCGCCATCACAGAGAGACAGGCTCCCATTTAGAAATGACCAGAAATGGGAACAGCTGGTTGCTGGGGGTCAGAGGGAGGGAAAGAGAGAGTCAGAGCGGGAAGAGGCGCGGAGCTAGTGTGAACAGGAACTGGGGGCAGGAGATTGGTGCAGGGGGGAGAGAGTGACAGATGGCTGGGATCCAGGGAATTGGGAGAGAAGGAATCAGGGAATGGGGGAGCAGGGAAAGAGAGGGAGACTGGAAAATGGGGGTTGGGGAAGAAAGAGGGAGACTGGGGAATGGGGGAAGAGATGGAGACTGGGGAATGGGGAGGAGAGGGAGATTGGGGAATAGGGGAGGAGAGGGAGACTGGGGAATAGTGGAGGAGAGGGAGACTGGGGAATGGGGGGAGACTGGGGAATGGGGGAGGAGAGGGAGACTGGGGAATGGGAGAAGAGAGGGAGACTGGGGAATGGGGGAGGAGAGGGAGACTGGGGAATGGGGTGAACATGGGGCCCAGCATTTCCTGCAGAGTTGGGAACAGCAGCATTCCTACTGTCATGTCTCTAATTAACTGAGGTGTTGAGATATGTAGAGTCAACCTCTGTTCTGGAACTTTTTAATGTTCTACATCGTTATTAACATCCCAGTCATGTAACTCACCAGATATCAATTTAGCTAAATAAACTGCCTGCTTGCAAAACATGGGCTAAGTAAGCACAGAATTGCTAATTCTTAGGCAATGCCACGCCAGTCATCTCAAAGTGACCCCCTACATCAACGCAATAGTATAATTTCATGCTGCAGGAAAGATCATTTGAGCTGTGACGGAAAATGTTTAAATTCCAATATTTTTTTTAAAGAAAACTAATTATTTCTACCGTATTTAGGCGTCTTATTCCCAGGCCTGCACAACAACAAAGGACCCTCCCTGAGACTTTGACCAACATCAGGTTTCAACTGGCCAATTGAGCGGTCGCTCCCAGAATGACTGATGTTGACAATATCATGATCTGGGTCAGGTCGGCCAAGTCTGACTTTCACCTCCCCGCAACTCAAGGCCACCAAAAAGTTTCTTTCTACTGAGCTTCTATTTCATGAAAAAGAAATGAAAACGGAGCTGGGCAGTGCACGGAGTTAAAACAAAGTCTTTCCCCTCTGGAAACTAAATTATTTTCTAGGCAAGACTAGAATCCGACGGCTGTAAGACCCCAAAGTAAAGAGAGTAGACAAGTTCAGGTTAGTGGGTGGGAGCCAATAGCACAGTCTGCTTGCCACGTGACTTGTATTGTCACTAAGTTGTCTACCCTAGGTTGATGGATGCTGGGAGGTCACATAGGTGGATCTGCTGGGTTTGGCATTAATTTACACAGTAAGATAGGGTGGAGACTTTACCCTGTTCCAACCCATACTAAGTGCAAAGGTGCTAACCAGAAAATCCACAATGAGGCAGCAAAAAAGGACAATCGAGTGTGCACATGCAAGTGTCAGAAAAATTCAAGCAAGTTGCATCCAAGGAGGAAGCTCTGAGCACAACCTGTGCTCAAACATTAGCACAAATATACAAAATCTGAACAAGGTCTCCACCGGAATGGGATACAAACCACTAAAGGAATTGCCCTTTTTAAAAATTCATTTCTAGGATGTGGGCGTGCGTCACTGGCATGGCCAACGTTTATTGCCCATCGCCAATTGCCCTCGAGGAGGTGGTGATGAGCTGCCTTCTTGAACCGCTGCAGTCCTTCACCATCACTTCAGGATTTCTCAACCCTGAAATAAGGAGGAGCCAAACAGACAGAGGTGCACCTGGGTAAAGGGTTCCCGAATGCTCTCACACCATTAACTGGTTCCTCGGATAGAGGAGCATTAGGGGTGTCGGTTGGAGACCACCCTATAACTGCTGTACCTTTCAGTATGATCTCATCACCAGCTTTATGAAGGGTGAATCAGATGAGCCGTGGTGCCTTGTGTGACCATCACTCTTATCCCTGGGTTCCTGCTTCTCCCCGTGATACACCCTTATTATTCATTCTTGGAATGTGGGCGTTGCAGTCAAGGCCGGCGTTTAGTTATTCAGGATGGCAGGTTTACTTCCGTAAAGGGCATGTGTGAACCAGTTGGGTTTTTACAACGTCCCAACAGTGGCAAGGTCACCTTTACTGATATCAGCTTTTTATTTCCAGATTACTATTCTTTGTTTACAGTTGAATTGAAATTCTCAAACTCTTGTTCTCCAGATTATTAGTTTAGGTCTCTGGATTACAAGTCCAGCAATATAACCACGGCTACTGTACCTGGATGTGAGCTTCTCTTTTCCCTGCAATGTAGACTAACATTGCGTAATTTAAAAAAAAATCAAATACTAAAAGATAGTGCCAGACACTTAGATATAAAGAAATAGAAAGAATGTGCAATTATATCGACCCTTTGAAGACTTCAGGACATCCCAAAGCGTTTTACTGCCAATGAAGTACTTTTGGAGTGTAGTCACTGTTGAAATGTAGGAAACGCAGCAGCCAGGTTGCGCACAGCAAGCTCCCATACTTAGTAATGTGATAATGACTGGATAATCTGTTTTAGTGATGTTGGTAGAGCGTCTGCCTGCGGTTCACAGACCCGACACCAAGCGGCGGGCCAGCCAACTAACATCATTTAGAGATAGTTTAAAGGTATTTAAAAGAATTTTACCAGGTACTTACCATTTTTCCAAGTTTTCTTAGCAGCCTCCCATCGCTCAGGCTTCACGTCAGGTAAGTGTGTCGGGTTCTCAATGACTCTCCATTGCTTTGACTAGTTGACAGCTGCAGAAGTGGTATAAAAGCCACCATTTCTCAGCTGTTTACTTTCCAATCTCAGAGGCTGAAGTCTTCAGGATTTGGAAGTCACCTTTGAGCTGTATGCAGTTTGAAAGTGTTTGCGGTGAACTCTCTATTCAGTGTCACCTCCTTGGAGCAACCTCTCTCACCATTGACAGATCGCTTCTGTCATCTTAACTTTAGCTGCCATCTATTCCATCAACATTGGTGCCCTTGAAAAAAATCTCATCTTGATCCTCAGAATCCCACCACAATCAGCCCCAACACCAACATCACTGAACACACCAGCATCACCAACAACACCAACCTTCTCCCCAATCACGTGATGCTGCACAGGGTACAGGGCACAGCACCACATTGCTGCCCGGGACACCAGGGATGGCCTCACCATGGCCAGATTTACTTCACTTGATGCTGTTCACCCGGGCTGCCACATGATGCGCCAGATTGGCACCACCCCACACCAACACCATAAAGCATCTCTACAATGCCCAAGCCATTCCTTTCACACACATCACTATTGTGGGGGTACATTATGTCTCGCCATTCACTACAACTCACTAAGCCACTTCCAAAAGTGTACACAAATGTGTCCAAGGACACAAAAGGGATGAAATTGCCCTTTTTTATAGCCTCATTACCCATCTCTGGGGGGCGCTAATGGGGCACAATGAGGTATCGCCAGGGGGAAGGGGTCGACAGTGCCTCTGGGGAAATTTCCCCGGAGGTTTGGGGGTGGTGTGTCAGTAGTGTGCACACCGACCTCGTTGCGCCCCGCAGGGAAAATCGCTCCACGGGCGCCAAGGATGGCGCCGGCCGATGTCACCGCTAGCGTTGCGGGTCAAAAAGCTGGTGGACATCCACCGCCAAGGTACCCTTTAAAGGGGAGGCATTTGCACTGTGGGCCACCATATTTATCTGTCGGCCGAAGAATGGCAGCCCTCGCCTCGACCGGGTCACCATCCTGTAGCCTGGCGCTCCGTTATGGGTGCCGGGCTGTTGGCCATTCGTGGGTGTCCCTGGTGGTCCAGTGGTAGCCGCCAAAGGGACTGCAGAGCACGCAGCGGCCCTCCGCTTTAATTAAAGGGGATGGGCATTCTGCCACATCATTTCTACGCGGAGATCCTCTACCGCCCAGGAGCGCGCCTCCATGGACGCAGAGTGCCTCCAATAGCATTCTAACTCCCTTGAGGCATGGATGGGCCGTATTCCGCGTGAGTGTGAGGGGTGGCCAGTGAGATGGGGATGTGATAATGCAGATAGAGAGAGAGATGGGTGGAGGTGCAAGGTAAGTTGGTGTGAGTTTGATGTGCAGCAGTACGGTATGGAAAGCAGAGTGACGGGGATGTGATGAGAGGCACAGCAGGATGAAGTTGAGTGTGGCTTTGCAGTAACGTTTTGTGATCTACTGAGATCATTGAAAGGTTTGCGCCACTGCAGCCAGGGCCTCCTGACGACAACCCTGCTTGTGCCCTCCTGTGCAATGTGCAACCAGGCTGTGTTGATCTCCTGGGGTGGTCTCTTCCACCATTGGAAGGGACGGGAACCTCCCTGTGTGCTGTGATTCCCTCCATAAGCATCTGGAGGGAGTCATGGGAGAGCACCTCAATGCTGCAGAACAATGGCAGCACAACTGTAAAAATCAATGTGGACATGGTCCCTTTAAGGAAACCAGCTCATGTCATCAAATGATGTCATCAGACCTGCTTCCTTTTAATTGGCCGGGAAGCTCAGAGGGCGGGCTTAACAAGCCCCATCAAGGGAAGATTATTTTCACAGTGTGGGCTGGAACTGAGAGCGGGGTCACCACCCGTCACTGACCCTGGACTCATCACGGTTGGCGAGATCGTGGCTTTAAACTTGATTTGCGCTGAACGCAAAGTGCGCTTAACGCAAAGTGCGCTTAAAATTCCGTAATCTTTTGCACTTGTTTGCCCAATTTTGGGCGAACTGTGCTGAAAAAGACAGCACAACCTCGTGGAAACTCCTGCCCACAGTGTTTTAAGGGACTGGAATCTTATTTTCTGGTGAAGGTATTTGTAATCTCCAGACATACAACTCTTTTGGGGGACAGAATAAACAGTTAGATCAAGTGCCCCCTGATCTGGGGGACACGCCAGACACTTTTCAACTGCCCCTTTTTCAAAAATATTTTTTTTTGTTTTTTGTTTTTTTATGGGGTTTTTTGAGATTTTTTTGGGGGGCATTAAAATCATATATTTTACAAGTGCCCCCTATAAAAGGGGAGGGGGACACTAAAACCGGCAATTAAAACAAATTAAACTTTAAAACATATAAAATCAAATTAAAATTTGGTTGCCAAGGGTAATGATGCACTCCAGTCCCTCTGGCGCCCACCTCTCACGGAAGGCCGCGAGCGTACTCCATCTCTAGGGACACCCTGGCGCGGATGTAGCATGGAAGAGAGGCAGGCAGTCAGGCTGAACGACCCCCTCGACCCCCCCGCTGCCTGGACCGGCTGATGGCACCCTTGGCCGTGCCCAGGAACAGTCCTACGAGGAGGCCCTCGGACCTACCTGCTCCCCTCCGCACAGGGTGCCCAAAGATCAGGAGTGTGGGACTGAAGTGCAGCCAGAATTTCAGGAGCAGCCCCTTTAAATAGTTGAACAGGGACTGCAACCTTGTACATTCAATAAAAACGTGGAACACGGACTCTTCCAGACTGCAGAAATTGCAGGCGGCCTGGGAGCCCGTGAACCGGCTTAAAAATTTGTTGCACGGGACTGCTTCGTGCACCACCCTCCAGGCCAAGTCCCCGATAAATAGTGGGAGGCCCCTGCGTAGAGTGCACTCCATCAGGGACCCCCGCCTCCTCCGGACAGCAAGATGGTACGCCATGGCGTGTCCGGACGGCAGGCGAGGATGGCAAAGTTGAGAGTGTGCAGGAGCAGCCCGTACAGGAAACCCCTCCGCGCAGAACTGAAAGGCACGGAGGGGATTTCCCCGAAGCGGCTCAAGTTGTGAGGCGCCGGCTCCCAAGGGAGGTTTCGGGGCTTGGCACCGATGAGGAATTCCGTCTGGACGGTCTCCAGACATACAACCCCCACATCGTACATCTGGCCTCCCTGCTAAGATCCATCCAAAGGAACTGCTAAAGCACAACTGCAATATTTATATAACATAAGAACATAAGAAATAGGAGCAGGAGTAGGCCATATGGCCCCTCGAGCCTGCTCCGCCATTCAATAAGATCATGGCTGATCTGATCATGGACTCAGCTCCACTTCCCTGCCCGCTCCCCAAAATCCGTTATTCCCTTATCGTTTAAGAAACTGTCTCTTTCTGTCTTAAATTTATTTATTGTCCCAGCTTCCACAGCTCTCTGAGGCAGTGAATTCCACAGATTTTCAACCCTCTGAGAGAAGAAATTTCTCCTCATCTCAGTTTTAAATGGGCAGTCCCTTATTCTAAGATTATGCCCTCTAGTTCGAGTCTCCCCCATCAGTGGAAACATCCTCTCCTCATCCACCTTGTCAAGCCCCTTCATAATCTATCATGTTTCGATAAGATCACCTCTCATTCTTCTGAAATACAATGAGTAGAGGCCAAACCGACCCAACCTTTCCTCATAAGTCAACCCCCTCATCTCTGGAATCAACCTAGTGAACCTTCTCTGAACTGCCTCCAAAGCAAGTATATCCTTTCGTAAATATGGAAACCAAAACTGCATGCAATATTCCAGGTGTGGCATCACCAACACCCTGTATAGCTGTAGCAAGACTTCCTTGCTTTTAAACTCCATCCCCTTTGCAATAAAGGCCAAGATTCCATTGGCCTGCCTGATCACTTGCTGTACTTGCATACTAACTTTTTGCGTTTTATGCACAAGTACCCCCAGGTCCCGCTGTACTGCAGTACTTTTCAATCTTTCTCCATTTAAATAATAACTTGCTCTTTGATTTTTTTTCTGCCAAAGTGCATGACTCACTTTCAAACATAATACTCCATCTGCCAAATTTTTGCCCACTCACTTAGCCTGTCTATGTCCTCACACATTGCTTTTTCTCCCATCTTTGTATCATCAGCAAACTTGGTTACATTACACTCAGTCCCTTCTTCCAAGTCATTAATATAGATTGTAAATAGTTGGGGTCCCAGCACTGATTCCTGCAGCACCCCACTAGTTACTGATTGCCAACCAGAGAATTAACCATTTATCCCGACTCTCTGTTTTCTGTTAGTTAGCCAATCCTCTATCCATGCTAATATATTACCTCCCAACCCCGTAAACTTTTATCTTGTGCAGTAATCTTTTATGTGGCACCTTGTCAAATGCCTTCTGCAAGTCCAAATATACCACATCAACTGGTTCCCCTTTATCCACCCTGTTCATTACATCCTCAAAGAATCCCAGCAAATTTGTCAAACATGACTTCCCCTTTATAAATCCATGCTGACTCTGCCTGACCGAATTTTGTTTTTCCAAATGTCCTGCTACTGCTTCTTTAATAATGGACTACAGTTTCCTGCTTTTTGTCTGTCTCCTTTTTTTCAATAGGGGTGGTACATTTGCAGTTTTCCAATCTGCTGGGACCTCCCCAGAATCCAGAGAATTTTGATAAATTACAACCAATGCATCTGCAATCTCTGCCGCTACTTCTCTTAACCCTAGGATGCAAGCCATCAGGTCCAGGGGATTTACCCGCCTTTAGTTCCATTATCTTACTGAGTACTACATCTTTAGTGATTGTGATTGTGGTAAGTTCCTCCCCCCCTTGACTATCCACTGTTGGAATACTGTTAGTGTCCTCTACCGTAAAGACTGATACAAAATATTTGTTCAGAGTTTCTGCCATCTTCACGTTCCCCATTACCAATTCCCTGGTCTCGTCCTCTAAGGGACCAACATTTACTTTAGCCACTCTTTTCTTTTTTATATTCCTATAGCAACTCTTGCTATCTGTTTTTATATTTTGTGCTAATTTACTTTCATAATCTATCTTCCCTTTCTTGATCATTTTTTTTAGTCATTCTTTGCTGGCTTTTAAAAGCTTCCCAATCTTCTGTCCAACCATTACTTTTGGCCACTCTGTATGCCCTTTGTCTCGTGCATGTGCAGAAGGGATTATCTAACTTTCATTCATGGGATGTCAAGGCCAGCATTTATTGCCCATCCCTAATTGCCCTTGAGAAGGTGGTGGTGAGCTACCTTCTTGAACCGCTGCAGTCCGTAAGGTGAAGGTGCTCCCACAGTATGGTTAGGGAGGGAGCAATGTTCCCTTTAAGCTGCGTGACCCCGTCTCCCGTGCAGCCGGCTCTTCAGTAGGAAAAACCGTGCAGCGCGGTGTTTTGAATGGGCTGCACTGCCCCTTTAAAGGGGCCATGCACCCAAAAAGAATTAATGGGAACATTAGTAGAGAGTTCCAGGATTTTAACCCAGTGATAATGAAGGAACTGCGATATATTTCCAAGTCAGGATGGTGTGTGACTTGGAGGGGAAATTGTATTGGGAAACCTAGATACAGATTATTATTTTTAACAAGATAACAGAAGAGGTTCATAGCCTACATTGTTTTGGAATTCGTTAGCAATGATTGTAGTCTATAAGTGGGGAAAACTGGTTTCCCGTTCAATGAAACCAGTGTTCATTATCAGCGATAGATCAATATTTTGAAACTTTTCAATGTTACTGTTTCAGCTTTGGTAAGCAACACAGCACCGGTCTGTCTGATAAGGATAATACTTATTTCAGTATATAGAGGAAACAAAGCCTGGCGTAAAGGTGGTCCCTGCTGCTGTTTGTGCAGCTTAAATGGTCACAGTTTTGATTATAGCCCAATTTAGATAGACACTAGCTCCTGGGATTAAACCAAAGGCTTTTTTATTCTAAAGTATGACAAAAGCACCTATTGAAAAAAGAGAGATTGCATAAAGTCACTGATGCCCGCTTTCAGCTTAACATTTTGCTTCCACAGCAATGTATGTCAAAGTCCAGCTGGTCCTCTGAATATACTGCTTGCATGATAAAAATCAGTCTATTCATGGCAAGCACACTAATATATAATGGATGCTTAACCACCTGGCTGCACTAAACCGTTTCTTTAATTAGTTTCAGCAGCGTTTTATGTAATCACTCTGACTCAGATCAATAACCTAGTATCAAACCAAGATATATAGAAGTATTGAATAATTCACAGAGGCCCTCAGTCACTCCTCACCTTGCCGTGGAAACATGCAGGGTCTGCACTTAACAAAAAGCCAGGATCAAATATTTTCAAATCGTTTAAAAGCAAAAGCTCAATTTTCAAAATGTTGCTAAGGCTCCAGGGTCCCTTTTGTCAGACGAACAATGGTGGACAGGCAAAGTCCCTCTGGTCTATCCAGGCGGCCTCACATAACTGCGATGCCTTGTGCATCACAATACCAACACTTGCCACGCCACCTGAAAGCCATGTGACCTCCTGGGAGAGGCAGAAAACCAGAAATAAACCCAGGCCAACTGGGGGATAAAACACGGGAAAATTCCGCTCCGACCTCTGACTCCCCAAGTGA
This sequence comes from Pristiophorus japonicus, assembly GCF_044704955.1. Taxonomy (NCBI): domain Eukaryota; kingdom Metazoa; phylum Chordata; class Chondrichthyes; family Pristiophoridae; genus Pristiophorus; species Pristiophorus japonicus. The sequence goes on from NC_091990.1 coordinate 53,944,017, forward strand.
TAAATCGACTCTGTAACATTTTATGCGTACATTTTATTTTTTTCCCTGCACTCGATACGGATTGGCTGGGAAAGGGACGTATCCATTCCTGCCACTTAAATTTTAGTCCCAGTGCAGTCTGCAAAGCAAAGAGTTGAAAAGAAAGGAAGGAATAACTTGCATTTCGATACTGCCTTTCAGAACCATAGGACTTCCCAAAGCACTTCACAGCCAATGAAGTACATGGTCACTGTTGTAACGTAGGGAAATGCGACAGTCAATTTGCGCACAGCAAGCTCCCACAAACAGCAATGATATAAATGACTGGAGTATCTGTTTTAGTAATGTTGGTTGAGTGATAAATATTGACCAAGATCATCATCATCATAGGCAGTCCCTCAGAATCGAGGAATATTTGCTTCCACTCTAAAAATGAGTGCTTAGGTGGCTGAACAGTCCAATATGGGAATTACAGTCTCCGTCACAGGTGGGACAGATCGTCGTTGAGGGAAAGGGTGGGTGGGACAGGTTTGCCGCACGCTCTTTCCGCTGCCTGCGCTTGCTTTCTGCATGCTCTCGGTGATGTGACGCGATGCACTTCCTCCACTTAGGGCGGTCTTTGGCCAGCGACTCCCAGGTGTCGGTGGGGATGTTGCACTTTATCAGGGAGGCTTTGAGAGTGTCCTTGTAACAGTTCCTCTGCCCACCTTTGGCTAATTTGCCGTGAAGGAGTTCCGAGTAGAGCGCTTGCTTTGGGAGTCTCGTGTCTGGCATCGAACTATGTGTCCAGGTACCAGGGGATAACTCCCCTGCTCTTCTTTGAATAGTGTCATGGGATCTTTTATGACCACCCAAGAGGGCAGACAGGGTCTTGGTTTAACGCCTCATTTAAAAGTCGTCACCTCTGAATGTGCTGCTCTCCCTTAGTGCTGCGCTGGAGTGTCAGCCTGGATTATGTGCTCAAGTCTCTGGACAAGGAGTGAACCTAGCCCCTGTGGAGAGACTTGAAACATGCTTAAGATGTCGGATCATAATCTGGTGACAAAATGCTGCTAACGATCGCTCTAAAGCAGTTATGGACTGTGGGCCTGTTGAATTGTCATCCATGATGCAGGCAATAACTCATTGTGCCTCATCTCTTAAAGATAAAAATCGCTGTATCTATTTAAGTAAGTCAGTAATCTGAGTCACTATTTCCAATTAGCAATGTCACTGTCACCGTTTCCCTGTGGCTGCAATCGGATAGCAGAAAGCGGCACTTTGAAACCCTGTCCTCCATCATTGAAACGCGCATACCTGGGCTGTAAATCAATTATGCGGCCTAAAAGATTGTGGAATTTTGGGCGCAAGGGAGCTCCGTGAGCAAGTGCAATACGCCCAAATCTCCACAGTCTTTTATGGTCGTCTATCGATCCCTCCATCTGAACACATCTCCACCTATAAAACTGGCCCCATCCCCGAGTTACAGAGCCTCTGTTACAAGTCTGCAGCCATCGCACTTGCTCAGAGGCTATCCTTAAAATACGGCCAGAATTTCCGTGCAGCAGGAACAAAAACATGGTGAATTTTTGCAATTTTTTGTGCGGCTTTTAAAAATCATTCTTGTATTTACTATTTCATAAGAACGTAAGAAATAGGAGCAGGAGCAGGCCACACAGCCCCTCGAGCCTGCTCCACCATTCAATACGATCATGGCTGATCCGGTCATGGACTCAGTAACCTTTTATGTGGCATCTTGTCTCCAGTTCTTCCTCTTAACTTATTGCTCAACAGATCATTTTGTTCATCCTTTAATCCATTGATCCAACCTGTATTTTCCTTCATAAACAACCCATAGCAATTGCAAAGTGCTGCAGTGCAGAGCGACCTGGGGGTCGTTGTGCATGAAACACACAATGTTAGTATGCAGGTACAGCAAGTAATCAGGAAGGCAAATGGAATGTTGGCCTTTATTGCAAGGGGGATAGAAGTCCTGCTACAAGTGTACAAGGTATTGGTGAGGCAACACCTGGAGTACTGCGTACAGTTTTGGTCTCCGTATTTAAGGAAGGATATACTTGCATTGGAGGCAGTTCAGAGAAGGTTCACTAGGTTGATTCCAGAGATGAGGGGGTTGACTTATGAGGATAGGTTGAGTCGGTTGGGCCTATACTTATTGGAATTCAGAAGAATGAGAGGTGATCTTATCGAAACATATAAGATAATGAGGGGGCTTGGCCAGGTGGATGCAGAGAGGATGTTTCCACATAGGGGAAACTAAAACTAGGGGACATAGAATAAGGGGCCGCCCATTTAAAACAGAGATGAGGAGAAATTTCGTCTCTCTGAGGTTTGTAAATCTATGGAATTCTCTGCCCCAGAGAGCTGTGGAGGCTGGGTCATTGAATATATTTAAAGTGGAGATGGATAGATTTTTGAGCAATAAAGTAGTAAAGAGTTATGGGGAGCGGGCAGGGAAGTGGAGCTGAGTCCATGATCAGATCAGCCATCATCTTATTGAATGGCTGAGCAGGCTCGAGGGGCCATATGGCCTATTCCCGCTCCTATTTCTTATCTTAAACACACTTCATGATCTCCTTTTAAAACTTACTTCTCTTGTTCATCCCTTTTTGCTTTGGATTTTCACAGGGGTCCCTTATTTCTTTTTATCTCTTAATTGCCCCCCTTTTACCCCTAGGTGCATCCTTTACAAGTTTACTTTAATCTTTGTCCCCTTTGATTGCTAACTTGTTTCTCCATCTCAATAAACTGACTTGTTTTATCCAACTATGACCAGCATTCCCCATGAACTTGATTTCTCCTTCAAACTTTGCTTCTGCCTATGCTGTACTTTATAATCCTCTTCAGTACAGAGATCTCCTTATAAGTCCTCCTCCCCTCTTCAATTTGACTTGGTCTGCTGAAACTGTTTGGGAAGCTCAGAGTGAAGCTTTCAGTAGCTTGCTCGTACCTCAATTTCATTATTGAAGTGGTGATTTGGATGACTTCCAACAGAGTGCATCCTCCACTATAGCTTATATATTTCTGGAGATTAATCTTTGTCCATCCACCTTGATGTTCGCAGATTCTTGTCAATTTCATTACGACACCAACCCATCCACGAGAGCCATGCTGGTGAATCCCCTCGTATCATCTGAACAAATCACTTCTGTACCCATTCCATGGCTTCCACACCCTTCCTAAAGTAGTCCACCCAAAACTGGACACAATATTTGAACTTATAGCCTAACCGATGGTCTGTATTGGTTCAGCATTAACTTCTTACATGGGAATTACAGCACAGAAACAGGCCATTTGGCCCAACTAGTCCATGCTGGTGTTTATGCTCCACACGAGCCTCCTCCCACCCCTCTTTATCTAACCCGATCAGCACATCTTTTGCATTCTAATCTCTTATTTATGAAACTTAGGATCCAAGCATGGGGCAGATTTTTGCCTCCTCGCTGCTCCGTTTTTCGCCCCGGAGTGGCGGCAGGCGGTGAGGTGATCTGGGCGGGCCTCGGATCCGGTTTTGCGGTGGCGCGAGCAGCACCGCCCGGAAGAGCTGCGCTGTTGTGCAACGCCTCTGGTTGTGATACCGGCATAGGTTTTTATTTGAGCCCGACCCGCCCGCCCCGCACTGACCGCCTGGGAAATCAGGCAGTCCAATGATACCGACAGCAGAGAGGTAAGTAATGAATTCCTAAGGTAAGTGTGATTGCTTTATAAAAACAATTTTTTAATGCAATTGTTGTGGTGGTGTGAGCAATGTTTTAGGAATGTTTTTATGGGTTTTTTTTTAAGCTCCCCCTCCACCCCTCCCAGGCATTCCTCGGAGCGCCCCCAACCCAGCTCTTTAGCTCGGGAGTTTCCCACCCTAGCGCCCAAGAGAGGTGTACAACGCCTCCCTTAGCGCTGCGCCCCCTGACTCAGGGCCCAGCTGCCCAATGTTACTGACTGAGGCGCAAACTGTTCCCGGTGCCGACGTATACCGACCCATCGCCATTACCGCCCCGAAATCATCAGAGCCGAAAATCCAGATCCACATGTTTTATTTTTAACAGCTATAATAACTAATCCTTCACACTTACAGCATTGCACATCGAAATGCCTAAATGTTGCTGCTCTTCTACTCCTTTTAAAGATTTCCATTTCACATTCCTCTGCATTAAATTTCATCTGACATCTACCTGCCCAAACTGCTAGCATCTCTATATTACTCACTAATTCCAATACTCGAGTATGTGTAGCCTTCTGCAGACCATTTCTCAAAAACCATTTACAATAAAAGCCATATATTTAGAGGATAAATCTACAATCTAAATTCACACTGCTGCAGTTGGAAGAACTAATGTTTTCTGAGATAGACAGACTCTTGAACAATAGGGAGGAGAGTCGAGGGTTATGGGGAACCGACAGGGAAGTGGAGTTGAGGCCAGGATCTTATTGAATGGTGGAGCAGGCTCGAGGGACCAAATGGTCGACTCCTGCTCCTATCGTGTTATAGTCAAGCCGCACATTACAATGAGCCCGCGGTTTCGATTATCTGCTATGCGCTGGACTTCCACCCGCCACCCTGACCTCACCGTGACCCTGACTCCTCTTCCTGGGTCAGGGTTCACTATTTATGCAGTCACTAAGAGGGAGCCCGTCACTGCTGCACCGGTACATTCGCTGAGGCATTGGGAGAAACAAGAGCATAATTAAATGGGAGGGTACGTCCCAAAGTATACATCAAATTTTTTTTTTATTAAAAGGCCTCGAATTGGATACGAGCCTCCAAAAGTGAGGTTTTCGGGCCATTATGGAGGGAGAGGGGAGCCAGTACTGGTGCTCTCCCTCAGCCGAACACAAAGTATATACTTGCCACTCCTTCCACCAAGGCTCCTGGCCATACCTGGGCACGGCGGTGGCATGGGTTGAATGTAGGGAAATGGAGCAGCTTGCCAGACACCACCTCCCTGCCATCATTTGCAGGCAGTGGGCCAGGAAGGTTTCCGGAACATGGAGGTGGAGGTAGTGATGCCACATTGGGCCTCACCACCCAGTGTCGACAGGCTTTCTGCCACTACCCAACCCGGTTCAGGGTAGGGTAGCGAGAAGGAGTGCAGCACAAAGCCTCCCAGAATCACTGCAGCAATACGTTACGGTGCAGAGCGAGTTAGCACGCCACAAAAGAACATACGGGTGATCATTATTGATCATATGTATCTCATCTAAAGCACAAACCGCCCACCAAGAGAAGCAGATCTTCACGCTGCACCGTATACCTCCCTTCTTGCTTGGCTCACAGTGCATCTCATTAGAAAATAGTCAACTATAAGAAGCTACTTCTCATAAATAAGAGTGAATACCTTTAAACCTCAAGAAATCACTTGAATGTTGACCTGTAGCATTTTCCACAAGCAAGATTTCTCTTTAGCGGCCATGATAAATCATGGCGCTGCGAGTGGTACAACAGATGCATGATGGGATTGACTAGGTGCTTGGAATCCTGGTTCTAAAATGGCCGCCCTAGCAACAATAGGTCACGATGAGCCAATCTTTCAAAATAGTCAGTGCAGAAAGAGGCTTGTTCGGTTAGAGTACAGACATCAAATCATTCAAAGTTTTAGTGCTTACAATCATTTAAAGAATTCCAATTACACTTTTTAAGGAAACATTTTTCAATTAATAATCAGAAACCGTTGGCACTTACCTCCTTGGCTGATGATAACCGTGATCTCCACGTACATCCGCGGAACATGACTCAGGCCTGATACTCCATTCACGGCCTCCACCCTGAAGGTGTAGTTGACATACGGCAACAGGTTGACCACGGTGACGGCCGTGTCGACCAATCCCAACTGCTGGGGGACAAACGCCACGCGGCCATCGCAGGGCCCGCATGTCTGCAGCGCCACCACACACCTGCTGCACAGAGCGTTGTACGTGACGTCGGTCCGGCCCCCGCTGTCCTCGGGGGGATTCCAGTACAGGACCACCGCTGACTGCCTGATGCTGGAAGCGAGAGTTTGCGGAGCAGTAGGGGGTTCTGTAGAGGGGGGCGGGGGGGAGGGAGGAACAAAACAGAGCAACAGCGTCAAGTGCAGAAACACAAAACGGTTCTCTCTCTATTGCACTTGCCTGGTGTTCATGAATGATGGTTAAATGAGTTGAAACTTTACTTTTCATACTTAAGAGAAATATATGGTGAGGGTTCGACCTCAGGCCCCAATTACTTACGCTAATTTAGGCCCATTTTACATTCGGGCCCTCTTGGCAATTCAGTCGACACTCACTATGCATTTGATACTCAGCTCCCTTTATTTTTATTGCTTGGTTGACCCACTGCAGGTTAAAAAGGCAGTTGTAAAACCAATGCGGTGAGGTTTGCCATCGATCTCAAATTCTTAACCAGTATCGTCACTATTTCCACAGAAAGGGAGTTGATAATGTACCAGCTCAAACAGCTTGTACATTTGTAAAGTCAAAAACCCAAGAGACATCAATCAAAGCGCAAGATTTAAAAATGGAAATATCTGGTTCCCAAGGCGAGAGGTTGCCACTGAAATACAGCTGCAGTAAATGATGCTGTGCTACAGGGCCAGAGTTGCACTATGCTTATTGTTCCTTGTGCTATGGTGGAGCTTTTCAGCAGTGCGAGGGGGGAAAAAGTGTATTTTAGATCAAGGTCCCAGAGGTAAGCAGCTGTCCTACTTTATGTTTGCACTGACATTTTCACTGCCATTAGGAAAGTAAAAATTAACGATGTCCCATGCTGCGTTTCCGGGCCGTGAATAGCCCATCGGGAAAACGTACCCAACTGAGGCAAGGCTCAGTAAAAGAAGAGGATTCTTTTGAAATTTTAAACTGCAGGGCAAGTCGACCCTTCACATCTCACTCACATAGGGTTGCCAACCCTCCCAGATTGCCTGGAGTCTCCAGAAATTAAACACTAATCTCGAGAACACTGCTGTGAACATAGGGACCATAAAAATTGTTTTTGTTTTAACATTTACTTGTGAACATTTTTGTTTATTAGTTATAAAAAAATATTGGAATGGGGGGGGGGAGGTGGGGAAAGCTGTTTGACAGACAGTGAAGAATCATCCAATCAGGTAACGAAGAGTCTGTTGGCTTTCTCATTGGCCGTGGAAAGATGGTGCACCATGAAGATGGACGTGTCGGGAGACCAATGGCGGGAGCTTGGGGGCGGGGCAGTTGGAGGCAGGAGGTCATGAGATGACCCCCACCTCCAGGACTATGTCCAATCAGAGTTGGCAGCCCAACTCAAGTCTCACAACAACCAAGGCAGCCATGATTCAGGCAGAGGCCTGTGAGTAGTTTATCCACCACTCCGGCCTCTGAAAGGGGCATGTGGGAGAGGAGGATAAGTGGACGACAGAGATACTGAAGACTGGGGGGGATGAAAAATATACGTAGTTGATCATTAGTTAATGTAAAACTGGTGTGACTTAGTTTAAAGTGCGGACCATGACCTAGGAAATGAACGTATACAGGCACTGCACAGCAGGCAGTGGAGAACAAATCTGTTCTGATGGACTGGAAATTACTGGTAAATTGTATAACTCAGTACACAGATGGGTGCTGCTTTTCAATTTTAATACTGAAAATTGATTTCTCAAAATAGCTGGATTAGATTTACATTAATTCAGATCCATTAAAGCAAACAGGGTTGAATATCCTCAGCAGTTCCACTGACATCTTTTCTTCACTCAGATACGAATCCATTTAACCGTTCATATGATCATACAGCACAGAAGGAGGCCATTCAGCCCATCATGCCGGCTCTTTGAAAGATCTATCCAATTAGGCCCACTCCCCTGCTCTTTAACCATAGCCATGCAAATAGTTCCTTTTCAAGTAATATCCAATTCCCTTGTGAAAATTACTATTGAATCTGCTTCCACCACCCTTTCAGGCCGTGAATTCCAGAGCGTAACAACTCGCTGCGTATAAAGAATTCTCTTCAGCTACCCCTCTGGTTCTTTTGACAATTATCTTAAATCTATGTCCTCTGGGTATCGCCTCTCTTCCCACTGGAAAAAGTTTCTCCTCATTTACTCTAGCAAAACCTCTCATAATTTTGAACACCTCTATTAAATCGCCCCTTAACCTTCAATGCTCTGAGAACAACCCCACCTACTCTAGTTTCTCCCCATTACTGACGTCCCTCATCGGAAATAGGTCAGGCCAACATACGGCAGGGGCTGATCATAATTGTGGAATTTGGTTGGCTTTGTAAGCTTACAACCCTTACCCATGTCTGGGGGGAGGGGGCGGGGGTGAGGACTCCCCATGTTAGAACATAAGAACATAAGAAATAGGAACATGAGTAGGCCATATGGCCCCTCGACCCTGCTCTGCCCTTCAATAAGATCATGGCTGATCTGATCATGGACCCAGCTCCACTTCCCCGCTCGCTCCCTATAACCATTTATCGCTCAACAAACTGTCTATTTCTGACTTAAATTTATTCAATGTCCCAGCTTCCACAGCTCTCCAAGGAAGCAAATTCCACAGATTTACAACCCACTGAGAGAAGAAATTCCTCCTCATCTCAGTTTTAAATGGGCGACCACTTATTCTAAGATCATGCCCTCTAGTTCTAGTCTCCCCCATCAGTGGAAACATCCTCTCTGCATCCACCTTGTCAAACCCCCTCATAATCTTATACGTTTCGATAAGATCACCTCTCATTCTTCTGAACTCCAATGAGTAGAGGCCCAACCTACTCAACCTTTCCTCATAAGTCAACCCCCTCATCCTCAGAATCAATCTAGTGAACCTTCTCTGAACTGCCTCCAAAGCAAGTATTTCCTTTCGTAAATATGGAAACCAAAACTGCACGCAGTATTCCAGGTGTGGGCTCACCAATACCTTGTATAGCTGTAGCAAGACTTCCCTGCTTTTATACTCCATCCCCTTTGCAATAAAAGCCAAGATACCATTGGCCTTCCGGATCACTTGCTGTACCTGCATACTATCCTTTTGTGTTTCATGCACAAGTACCCCCAGGTCCCGCTGTACTGTGGCACCCTACATATGTTGCTCCTGCCGGCTTTACTGGTAGGTAAGTGATCCAATGGGGCCCAGGAGATGCATGAGTCTGGGACCCAAAAGAACCGAGGGCCCAGGGGAAGCACGGGCCAGCCCACACTGTGATATGTGTGCGCACTAGGTCCGTGCAGCAGAGCTGGTCTCCAGTCATCTTGGTTAATCCTTGCTACTGGACCAAGACCTAGCTCTGTCAAGCCCGTGTGGTGGCTAGTGTACAACGGTCGGCACACGTTAAAAAAATCCACGCACAGACATCTTCCACCCTCTAAAATGTAGTTCGGGATCTGCAATATTAGGTCCTTCATTGAAACACCTGTGAACTCATCCGTTTTTGGCGTGGAAGCAAGTCATCCTCGATTTGAGGGACTGCCTATGATGATGATGATGGAGGGTTGGTATACTTGAGGCTAACTGGTCCTCAGAAGGGCAGACATGGGCCCCAGCAGGAGAGCCAAGACAGGAAAGCAGCCCCAGAGAGCATGATTTTTTTTGTAAAGATTGAACAGTGTTATATAGGGGGTCAAGGAGTGGACTGCTTGGGGTCTCGGAGTCAGTGGGCTGGGCACCCAGGGCTAGTCAGACGACGGAGATTCTGGCAGCATGAGGCAGGATAAAGCAAAGATCAGTTGCACAGATGACCCTGCAAACGCGGACACAGATCTCACTGCCAAGATTGCAGGTACGGATGTTTGGTGTAAGAGCAGGGGGAGTGGGACTAATTGGATAGCTCTATCAAAGAGCTGGCACAGGCACGATGGACCGAATGGCCTCATTCTGTGCTGCACGATTCTATGAATGGTTCCACTGGATTCCTACCCGAACGACAGCAGGAATTCCTTTTTTTTTTAATTTGTTTTTGATGAAATTCATATGACAGAATTATTTCTTCCTTCACAACAAAATACAGGCTTAGTCAAACCACCTGCCCCCTCCTAAACTAATCATAACTGGTCAGTCCTGTCAGCATGAGCACACAGGCCATGCAGCCTCACACTTCCATTCTTTACAGGCTCACACCCCCTTTCAATACACATACCCTCACACTGTTCCATGTACACATTCTCAGTCTCACCATTCTGTTCAGTGTATACACCCTCCAATCTCACCATCATCACGAGCAAAATACTGCGAATGCTGGAAATTCTGAAATAAAAACAGAAAATGCTGGAAATGCTCAGCGAGTCAGGCAGCCTCTGTGGCGAGAGAAACAGAGTTAACGTTTCAGGTTGATGACCTTTCATCTGAACTGGAAGAAGTTAGAGATGTAACAGGTTTTAAGCAAGTACAGAGGCAGGGAAGGTCTGTGATAGGGTGGAAGGCAGGAGAGATTAAATGACAAAAGGGATGATGGTGCAGGGCAAAAGGGGACGGTAATGGGACAAGTGAAGAAACCTAAAAGATAGGTCTAGAGGAGGCATAAATTGGAATATTTGAATCATCAACAGTTGCCGTCCAAAAGAATGGGGGCAGAGGTTACGGTCTGAAATTGTTGAAGTCAATGTTGAGTCCGGAAGGCTGAAAAGTGCCTAATCGAAAGAGGAGGTGCTGTTCCTCGAGCTTGCGTTGAGCTTTGGAACAGTGTAGGAGGCCGAGAAGAAAGGTCAGAGTGGAGTGGAGTAGAGAATTACGCATTATCCAGTCTTGTCATCATCATAGGCAGTCCCTCGGAATCGAGGAAGACTTGCTTCCACTCCTGAAGTGAGTTCTGTGGTGGCTGAACAGTCCAATATGAGAGCCACAGACTCAGTCACAGGTGGGGCAGACAGTCGCCGAGGGAAGGGGTGGGTGGGACTGGTTTGCCACACGCTCCTTCCGCTGCCTGCGTTTGACCTCTTCACGCTCTCGGCGATGAGACTCGAGATGCTCAGCGCCCTCCCAGGTGCACTTCCTCCACTTAGGACGGTCTTCAGCCAGGGACTCCCAGGTGTCAGTGGGGATGTCGCACTTTATCAGGGAGGCTTTGAGGGTGTCCCTGCAACGTTTCCTCTGCCCACCTTTGGCTCGTTTGCCGTGAAGGAGCTCCGCATAGAGCATTTGCTTAGGAAGTCTCGTGTCTGGCATGCGAACTATGTGGCCTGCCCAGCGAAGCTGATCGTGTGTGGTCAGTGCTTCAATGCTGGGGATGTTAGCCTGGACAAGGACACTGATGTTGGTGCGCCTGTCCTCCCAGGGGATTTGCATAAACATTGGCACAAACATTGGTTTAAACATACATGACAGTCTGTGGACGTTAAACAAACATTTGTACCCAGAATGGGGGAGAGAATAATCATGTTGTTATACCTGCATTGTTGGCCAACACGATGTAGATGATTGACATGTGGCACTCCAGTTAATATTTTATTTAAAGTCCTGCTGACTAAATTAAATAAAATCTACTGCAGTTAGGCATGATTAATATTTATTCTTGATCATAAAGAGCTACAATGTAAGGACGTGAAACATTTATGCATGCAATAAATATTTTACTCTTCTCTGCAATTTTGGCTCTTAATCCGAAGTCAATATTGTAGAGGTCAGCTGATTTTCCAACAGTAAATCCCACTGAGCTTTACAGTATATAATATACACACCGCACTCTGGGGCAATTTGCAGCATTGACTGTTATTGCACGTGTATATTGATCCTACAAATCCCCTGGGAGGACAGAAGCACCAACATCAGCATCCTCGACCAGGCCAACACCCCAGCATTGGAGCAGTGACCACACTTGATCAGCTCCGCTGGGCAGGCCACATAGTTCGCATGCCAGACACAAGACTCCCAAAGCAAGCGCTCTACTCGGAACTCCTTCACGGCAAACGAGCCAAATGTGGGCAACGGAAACGTTACAAGGACACCCTCAAAGCCTCCCTGATAAAATGCAACATCCCCACCGACACCTGGGAGTCCCTGGCCAAAGACCACCTTAAGTGGAGGAAGTCCATCTAGGAGGGCGCTGAGCACCTCGAGTCTTGTCACCAAGAGCGTGCAGAAATCAAGCGCAGGCAGCGGAAAGAGCATTCGGCAAACCAGCCCCACCCACCCCTTCCCTCAATAACTATCTGCCCCACCTGTGACAGGGATTGTGGTTCTTGTATTGGACTGTTCTGTCACCTAAGGACTCATGTTAAGAGTGGAAGCAAGTCTTCCTCAATTCTGAGGGACTGCCGATGATGATGATCTGCATTAGCAACAACTGAGTAGCACACCTAGCCAGCACTGTGTTCCTCAGTCAGCCCTGTGTCACTGATTCCTGCACACAGCCTATTCATTCATACATTACAGCCTCATGAGCTAACTCGCACAGCAGAGGAGCTATGTACTCATTATCAGCAGAAGCCGCCTTGGTCTTTATTCGCAGTGAGGTGCAGGGAATGTTGTCATCGCAGGATTTTACAGGAACCATCACTAGTTATTTTCACAAGAGCACTCTTGAAGGAGAAAGAGAAGCAATTAATGCTCCACCATGTCCTGTGATTGCTGCTGCAAAAAGGGTGCATTTCAGGTAGACCGAGAACCCTTGAATAGAGCACGCAATGCTACTGAACGGCAAAGATTGAATGGTGAAATGACGTCGGTGGAACTGACACTGTGACTGAGCATGTTGGTCATGCAGTCAGTGTGTGTGGAGAGTGTGCTTCAGCTCAAGTGTGTCAGTGTGCTGTCACATCGGTGGTGCTAGTCCAGCAAAGCACGAAGACAGGCAGCTCCAGCTCAAGTTCCCAGGGACTGGGCAGACAGGTCAATAATAGAATTATCGGAAGCAAATCATTGTGGATGCTGGAAGCTGAAATAAAAACAGAAAATGCTCGAAATCTCAGCAGGTCTGGCAGCATCTGTGGAGAGAGGAAGAGAGTTAGCGTGCCAGGACTGTGACCCTTCGTCAAAACTGGAAGAAGTTAGAGATGCAACCGATTCTTAAGGAAGTGAAAGAAAGAACAAAAGGGAAGGGCTGTGATAGGGTGGAAGGCAGAAGAGGTTTAAGAGACAAAAGGGATCAAAAGAGATCATAGAATTATCAAGTTGTCTTTGCTTTTGATCTTGTTGTATCTTGATTTCTGTACTTAACAGAACACATACCGATTTTCAGATAGTGGTGCAATTGGGTTAAGACTGGTGCAAAAGCTCACCAGAATAGTAATGTGTACAATAACACACAATTTTCCTGGGTCACCCATTTGCATAGTTATTCACAGCTCCAGTTCTTCAATGGGATCACACCAGTGGTCGGAGCAGGAAAGTGCGGTTAGATAAAAATTAGAGGGATGCAGATAATTAAAAGGAAAATAGGAAAGCTGGTGAACAATGGTTGTTACAGCGTCAAAAGGCACCTCAGCCCTTTGACGAGGCTGGAGAAGGAATGGATGAAGTGACAGGCAAAATCGAAGGGAAATGAAAACGAACTTGCAGGGTCTGGAGCCAAGTGTCAAAAATGACCAACACCCTTGACGGTGCTCCATGATGTGGTTCCAAGGAGGGGGAGCCGTGTTTGCCACAGTCCTAAATAGCATGTTTTGTGACTGCTCTATAATGCTCTATCCTTCTTTCACCATCATTCAACACACTCGATCATTCCATCGCCCTCCCTGCCTCTCCTCCGTGGCATTGTCCTTGCTTGGTTTCATTGCTAGGGCTCTCAAAACATTCTCTTTCCGCCTTGAAAGACTTACCTCAGCAGTCCCCAAGGTATCGTCCTCGGCCCACTCAAACTTGGAAATATTACATTTGGTTCCCTCATCCAAATCATTTATATATATTGTGAATAGCTGGGGTCCAAGCACTGATCCCTGTGGTACCCCACTAGTCACTGCCCGCCACCCCGAAAAAGACCCATTTATTCCTACTCTCTGTTTCCTGTCAGTTAACTAATTTTCAATCCATGCCAACACCTGGAGTATTGTGTGTAGTTTTGGTCTCCTTACCTAAGAAAGGATATACTTGCCAGAGGGAGTGCAGCGAAGGTTCACCAGACTGAATCCTGGGATGGCAGGACTGTCGTATGAGGAGAGATTGTGTCGACTAGGCCTGTATTCACGAGAGTTTAGATGAATGAGAGGGGATCTCATTGAAATGTATAAAATTCTGACTTGGTTACATAGAAACATAGAAATTAGGTGCAGGAGCAGGTCATTTGACCCTTCGAGCCTGCACCACCATTCAATAAGATCATGGCTGATCATTCAATAAGATCATGGCTGATCATTCAACCTCAGTACCCCTTTTCTGTTTTCTCTCCATACCCCTTGATCCCTTTGGCTGTAAGGGCCATATCTAACGCCCTTTTGAATAGATCTAATGAACTGGCCTCAACAACTCTCTGCGGTAGGGAATTCCACAGGTTAACCACTCTCTGAGTGAAGAAGTTTCTCCTCATCTCGGTCCTAACTGTGACCCCTGGTTCTGGAACTCCCCAGCAACGGGAACATTCTTCCTGCCTCTAACCTGTCCAATCCCGTCAGAATTTTATATGTTTCTATGAGATCTCCTCTCATTCTTCTAAACTCCAGTGGATACAATCCCAGTTGATCCAGTCTCTCCTCATATGTCAGTCCTGCCATGTCGGGAATCAATCTGGTGAACCTTCGCTGTACTCCCTCAATAGCAAGAACGTCCTTCCTTAGATTAGGAGACCAAAACTGAACACAATATTCCAGGTGTGGCCTCACCAAGGCTCTGTACAACTGCAGTAAGACTTCCCTGCTCCTATACTCAAATCCTCTAGCTATGAAGGCCAACATGCCATTTGCCTTCTTCACCGCCTGCTGTACCTGCATGCCAAACTTCAATGACTGATGTACCATGACACCCAGGTCTCTTCCACCTCCCCTTTTCCTAATCTGTCACCATTCAGATAATATTCTGTCTTCTTGTCTTTGCCCCCAAAGTGGATAACCTCACATTTATCCAACTTATACTGCATCTGCCATGCATTTGCCCATTCACCTAACCTGTCCAAGTCACCCTGCAGCATCTTAGCATCCTCCTCACAGCTCACACCGCCACCCAGCTTAGTGTCATCTGCACACTTGGAGATATTACATTCAATTCCTTCATCTAAATCATTGATGTATATTATAAATAGCTGGGGTCCCAGCACTGAACCCTGCGGCATCCTACTGGTCACTGCCTGCCATTCTGAAAAGGACCCGTTTATTCCGACTCTCTGCTTCATGTCTGCCAACCAGTTCTCTCTCCACGTCAATACATTACCCCCAATACCATGTGCTTTAATTTTGCACACTAATCTCTTATGTGGAACCTTGTCAAAAGCCTTTTGAAAGTCCAGATACACCACATCCACTGGTTCTCCCTTGTCCACTCTACTAGTTACATCCTCAAAAAATTATAGAAGATTTGTCAAGCATGATTTCCCTTTCATAAATCCATGCTGACTCGGATCGATCCTGTCACAGCTTTCCAAATGCGCTGCTATTTCATCTTCAATAATTGATTCCAACATTTTCCCCACCACCGATGTCAGGCTAACCGGTCTATAATTCCCGGTTGGATAGACTGGATGTGGGGAGGATATTTCTCCTGGCTGGGAAGTCGAGAACAAGGGGTCATAGTCTCAGGATATGGGGGAGGAAATTTAGAACAGAGATGAGGAGAAATGATTTCACTCAGAGGGTGGTGAACCTGTGGAATTCTCTACCACAGAAGGCTGTGGAGGCCAAGTCACTGAATATATTGAAGAGGGAGATAGATTTCTAGAAACAAAAGGCATCAAGGGGTATGGGAAAAAAGTGGGAATATGGTGTTGAGCTAGAGGATCAGCCATGATCATATTGAATGGCAGTGCAGACTCGAAGGGCCGAATGGCCTACTACTGCTCTTATTTTCTATGTTTCTATGTTTCTTGTCTACATACTGTCTCTATGCATGCTGACGATAGCGAGCATGCGCGGGGTCATCAGTAGTCCAGGCGGCACTATTTTGATGCAGGAGACTATGCATCCATACAGGGAGTAAGACCACCTTACTTTCTTGATGGGAGGCAAGCAATTCCTGGTCCACAGTCCAGGCCACCCCTTTCCACTCCAAGCCAACAACACCGAGAAGTGGGGGAGGGAGGAGACAGAGCAAAATAAATTTGAATATTTGAAAGATGAAAGAACTTTAAAGGTTTTGTAAAACAGACCAATTCTAATGGGAAAAAGTTATGAACTTGCATCTTGAAATCCCTCCTCACAATCGTAGATTATTGTTTAATGAACAACAGCACTTATTCATTACCATTCACAGCCTACATGACAAGGTAATCTTATTGGTATTAGTGCTTGGACCCCAGCTATTCATACACAAGGGGTTCATCTGTTATCTGCTGTCAGCCACAAGGTTTAGCAGTTTAGCTAATGCACACCCATTACCGCCAACATTCCTGCTCAGCTGTGCAGCCGTGCAGCGATCTGGAGGTCCTGTGCAGGCTGCTCATTGGCTTTTCAATGGAAATAACTGTGCATGCACAAATATTTGAATGGGTCACGCAGCCACTTAAAGGGGCCATACACCCCCAAAGAAAGAGGGAACATTTCCTACCACAGAGTAAAAAGAAAATACAGAAGGATCTAAGACACACTGCAGAAGTAAAAGAGCTAATCCCTTCCTGAACATTTACAGCCTTACAGAAATACCATTAAATTTTGACCTGAACTTTTCTTTCCTGGAAAAGTAATTTAGCTTACTTCCACATTGTCTTACAATCAAAGCGTGCAAGAAATACTAATTACTGGCAGACTTACTGGTGCAAGGGGCTGATGGAGGGTCCAAAGCCAGTCTGTAGTAGTCAGCCTTACAGTAACACTGCACAGATCCTGCTTCCTCTGTGTAGCTATGCTCTGGGCACCAAGAGCACTCGCTTTCTCGAGCCGACGTCTTATAGGACCCCGGTGGACAAGCTGAAAAGAAAGTTCACAATTTGAAGAGGTAATCATTGGGGTTTAAGATGGTGATAACAACACAAGGCCTTTACAGGTGCTGCACAGAAAGCTAGGTGCTCAGAGGTACCATGGTCTTTATCGTCCCCCCACCGCCCCCATCGTTGCCATCCAAACCATGCCACAAAAGAGTCTTCAACTCCCCCAAACTAGGGAGAAAATTCAGGATTGAGGGATTGGAATTGGGTATCGCTGATTTTGAGGTGATGACACCAGCCGAGTGCAGATTTTAACGGCGGGTGGCTCTTGCCGCCTGGAACCCCGAAATTCAGTTTTGACGCCCGAGAAGTGGATTGCAGCTTTAAATCACGGCATTACAGGTTTATAGCCCTCGAGAAACCAGAACCGAATTTTGCACCAGGCATCAACACCACCTAACGCCGGCATGAAGCCGCTGCCACCCAGTCAACACCCAATGCCGGCATTCTCAGCTGGCGTTAGCTACCGAATTTCGGCCCCTGAATTTCTGGACACAAGTAGACAAGACTTAACCCAACCCTCCGAGTCTTCTTATTCCTCCTCATCAGTGATTCTGTGGAGGCCAGAAAGTTCAGAGTTAATTGCCACAATACGACTGGTATCACTGATCTTGCTGTATCACAGATATTGGACACAAGGGGGTAGAAATTCACCTTGGATGGTACCTCATCGGCTGCCTGTAATTCGCTCCGACCGATATTCAGTCCTATTGCAATCACTGGAACAGAATATCAGGCGGGGCCTATAACAGGCGACTGATGAAAGACCACCCGTTGCGTGTCGCCCCCCCCGCCCCCGCCATGGCCAATTTCACCGCCAAGATCTGCTGCTTCAGTACCGGAGGACTCCGGCTCACCAATACTCCTTCCCCTAACCTCCCAGCCCACAAATGAGTAATTCCCATTTTAGTAGAAAGACAAATGCTATTCCAACAATGCAATGTTTCAGCGGTGCGTGGAGTGAAGTCAGAGAATGGTGGCGCATTGCATTCCGCCAAGGCTGTATTTGGAACCAAAAGGAAGATACAATAAACAAGTCCTGCTAAGAAACAACTTAAGGTTGTGGCGGGAAGGAATAGGAAACACTCAGGGCTCAATTTTCCCTGGTGATTTGTGCTATTTTTTTGGAGCAGGGTGTTCTTTTTGGCCTAAATTGAAAAACCAGTTCCCCAATCAATTTGCACCAGTGTAACAGTGTAACGATTTTTTTAAAGTGAGTTTCTTTTTCAGCTAAAGGGGGCATAACCAGCCATCTATGCCACTTCTGGCCATTTAGGGAAGTTTGGCCAGCTGAAATTTACTCCAGTTCTGATTAGGCCAGAGTATGTGGCGCAGCAGATGTCCGGACACAGGGAAAGAGTTGAAAAACACATAGCAGTAACTTACCTCCAACCCCGCCCGAAGGTTGTCCGGAGAGAGAGACAGAGACACAGAGAGACAGAGAGACAGAGAGAGAGAAGTTACTGCTATGTGTTTTTCAATTCTTTTAATGTGTTGGGAGCTGGCTGTATGCTTCACTTTGCAGCCTCAGCTCGCATTGTGTCCCTGGTTACCATGGCAGCCCAATCTTTTTGGTGCACATCAAGGCTCCACCCCCAAAACTAAAGGGCGGACTAGGCCACGCCAAAATGAAGAAATCCAACGGGGATAATTAGATACATTTTTCTTTGCGTACTTGGGCCCCCAAAAAATCAGGCCTAACTCTTCAAGTACGCCAAAAAAATGCTTTAGGGAAAATTCAGTCCTCAGAGTCTCAGGAGCCTTGCGGAGGAGGCTCTGTAAATAAGAACATAAGGAGCAGGAGTAGGAATAGGCCATATGGCCCCTCGAGCCTGCTCCGCCATTTAATTCAATCATGGCTGATCCGATTATGGACTCAGGTCACTTTCCTGCCCACTCCCATAACCCCTTATCCCATTATCGGTTAAGAAACTGTCTACCTCAGTCTTAAATGTATTCAATGTCCCAGCTTCCACAGCTCTCTGAGGCAGCGAATTCCACAGATCCACAATCCTCTGAGAGAAGCAATTCCTCCTCATCTTAGTTTTAAATGGGCGGCACCTTATTCTAAGATTATGCACCCTAGTTCTAGTCTCCCTTATCAATGGAAACATCCTCTCTGCATCTGCCCTGTCAAGCTCCCTCATAACCTTATACGTTTCTATAAGATCACCTCTCATTCTTCTGAATTCCAATCAGTAGAGGCCCAACCTACTCAACCTTTCCTCATAAGTCAACCCCCTCATCTCCAGAATCAACCTAGTGAACCTTCTCTGAACTGCCTCCAAAGCAAGTATATCCTTGCGTAAATATGGAAACCAAAACTGCACGCAGTATTCCAAGTGTGGTCTCACCAATACCTTGTATAACTGTCGCAAGACTTCCCTGCTTTTATACTCCATCCCCTTTGAAATAAAGCCCAAGATTCCAAATGAAACGATGAAGGAAATCTGTGCCCTGCGTGAAAATGTCAGTGTCAAATCAAAAACGGTTTCTGAACATGCCCTCAACATTAAAATAAAATCCAACTGAACTGCGGATATTCTGTCAGCCAATGCATTTATTTCCACAATAACACTCCTTTTATTGACTCCAATTGCACTAGAATTGCAGAAACTTCACTCAGATAGCTTCAGAAACATGAGCTGGAAATACATTGCCACCCTGCAATCAGTTTGACAAAAAGCAAAAGTGTCATTTAGACTGCAACAACCTATTCAGAACTTTTTATTCTGTGAAGTTGTAACTGTACTTAGGCCCTCAGACAGACTTTTTCCCAGCACGTCTATTTTCAAAGGAACATGGAGTCTGAATTTTCTGGTGACAAATCTGGGGAAATTAGTTTATTTAAAGTGACAAGTGTACAGCTGGACAGCAATCCAATGCCAGCTTGTAGCTATCCAGAGGAAGCCAAGGTATGATGAGCTGAGGTCGGACATGAATTTTGGTGAAAATCCGACGAGCTGATTTTGTTATTTATTGAAGGCAGCGGTGAAGCTGTTCACTTGTGGAACGATAATCTGCACAATGATCTGCTCCGCCAAAAATATAATGCACGCAGCATAGAAACATAGAAAATAGGAGTAGTAGGCCATTCGGCCCTTTGAGTCTGCACCGCCATTCAATATGATCATGGCTGATCCTCTATCTCAACACCATATTCCCATTTTTTCCCCATACTCTTTGATGCCTTTTAGTTCTAGAAATCTATCATCTCCCTCTTCAATATATTCAGTGACTTGGCCTCCACAGCCTTCTGTGGTAGAGAATTCCACAGGTTCACCACCCTCTGAGTGAAAACATTTCTCCTCATCGCAATCCTAAATTTCCTATCCCATATCCTGAGACTATGACCCCTTGTTCTAGACTTCCCAGCCAGGGGAAACATCCTCCCCGCATCCAGTCTGTCCAACCCCATCAGAATTTTATACGTTTCAATGAGATCCCCTCTCATTCTTCTAGTCTACCCAATCTCTCCTCATACGACAGTCCTGCAATCCCAGGAATCAGTCTGGTGAACCTTCGCTGCACTCCCTCTATGGCAAGTATATCTCTCTTAGGTAAGGAGACCAAAACTGCACACAATACTCCAGGTGCAGTCTCAACAAGGCCCTGTATAATTGCAGACTGAGGCTTAGATCCAGCTGACCGCCAATTATGTTTTGGAATTCCTAAACACTTCCAATAGCATAGGATGCAGGCCTATAGCTACAGTTATGCTGCAGATACCAATCTAGAGGGAAGTGACTGGGGCCCAGGAGAAGCGAGGGCCCAGGGGCAGCACGGGCCAGCCCAATCTGCGATATGTGTGCACCCTAGGTCCATGCAGCAGAGCTGGTCTCCAGTCATCTTGGGTAATTCTTGCCACTGGACCAAGACCTAGCTCTGTCAAGCCCGTGTGGTGGTTGGTGTGCAACGGCCACCACACATTAAAAAAAATCCACACACAGGCACCTTCCACTCTTCAGGGTGTTGTTCAGGATCTTGAATGTCAGGTCCTTCATTGAAACACCTGTGAACTCATTCCTTTTTGGCTTGGCAGTAAGTCATCCTTGTTTTGAGGGATCGCCTATGATGATGATGAGATACCAATCTCAGACCAATATCCATAGAATGCAACACACAGCTGACAGACCAGAGGTGTACTGTGGACTTTTTTTTTATTAATCGTTGCTGAGATGTGGGCGTTGCTGACAAAGCCAGCATTTATTGCCCTTGAGAAGGTGGTGGTGAGCTGCCATCTTGAACTGCTGCAGTCCTTGTGGTCAAGGTTCTCCCACAGTGCTGTGAGGGAGGGAGTTCCAGGATTTTGACCCAGCGACGATGAAGGAATGCCGATATATTTCCAAGTCAGGGTGGTGTGTGATGTGGAGGGGAACTTGAAGGTGATGGTGTTCCCATGCGCCCGCTGCCTGTATCATAGTAATAAACGAGATCTGTGCATTGTGTTGCCGTACACTGGGTGGCTAATATTTTATGCTAGGACAGCATGGGCAGGTGCATCTTCTTTCTCCTAACATTAAATTATTAAACAGCAACTTTAGAAAGTTCCAGTCGGCAGCCTTGGTGCTTTTGAAATGCACCCAGTACAAAAGTGCAAAGGCTAACTACTCAGTGATCTGTAACCTCTCACTTCAGTGCACCGAGTCAGTTAATACTGCCACTTCCGCAAGATTGCGATCCCAAATCTGGTTTGCACCAATGCAAGACCAACAGTATAACTGCAGTCCTTCGACTTTCCAGTCACCTGACTTTACACAGCCCCAAGTCCAAGAATTGTTCTTCCTGAAACGGAGTACAGCACTGTGTTAAAGAAATGTAACTAATGCCATTCAAAAGGGATTAATACACAAAATGGTTGTGGACAGCAGATATACACCATCAGTCTCTCAGATTAGTGAACAACACTGAAAGATACAAATTATTTTATATTATCTCAGAGTACACTCCTTCAACTCTGGCTTCCAGTCCATCTCCCCCCTCGTCCCATCATCCTCTTCCTTCACCCCACCATTGGTGGCGATGCCTTCAGCTCTCTAGCCCCTAAGTGCTGGGATTCCCTCCATAAACCTCCGCACCTCTCTCTCCTCCGTTGCGGTTATCTAGATGATACTCTGTCCACCCGTTCACTGCAGACTGCACGAAGGAAGGTCAATAAAGGGAAAGGACGGAGCTGTTAATTTTCAGTTCCGATATTTGGAGAGAAGCCCTGTCCTCCCTTGATTACGTTCCCATGCAGTGTTCTTCTCCGTCACACACTGGCAATTCTGAGCCGGTGCAAAACGCCAATGAAAAAGTGATTCACTGCTGTCAGCAGAACAAGGTGTGGCAGCACATCTACATGCAGCCCCCGGCAGGAGAGTTGCTCATTGGCCACACTTCTATAATGTAAAAGCTCGTGTACAGACCTCACATATAAAAGTCTTGTATTTATATAGCGCCTTTCACGACCATCGGATGTCTCAAAGCGCTTTACAGTCAATTAAGTACTTTTGGAGTGTAGTCACTGTTGTAATGTAGGAAACGCAGCAGCCAACTTGCGCAGAGCAAGCTCCCACAAACAGCAATGTGATAATGACTCTGAATCTGTTTTTTTATTATGTTGATTGAGGGATAAATATTGGTCAGGCCACCGGGGATAATTCCCCTGCTCTTCTTCGAAATAGTGCCGCGGGATCTTTTACGTCCACCTGAGAGAGCAGACGTTTTAACATCTGATCCGAAAAACGGCACCTCCAACAGTGCAGCACTCCCTCAGCTGTGTTAAGCTGAAAAAACAAACTACGAAATCAGAAGTGGACTTGCTCCTCCAAAAGGGTGCGGGATTGTCATGGAAGGGGTTTGGGGGGGCCGATAATACAGCGCTACTGAACCATTCATGGAGACATTCCAGAAATCTCTCAATTTCCCATTCTTATTAAAAATTCATTGTCAGGCTGTAGACATTTCTGGCAAGACCAGCATTTATTACCCATCCATCCCTAGTTACTACGAGGGCAGTTAAGAGTTAACTACAGAGAAAGCTGGAAATACTCAGCAGGTCAGGCAGCATCTGTAGAGAGAGAAACAAAGTTAACGTTTCAGGTCCATGACCCTTCGTCAGAACTGGAAGAAATTAGAGATGTAACAGGATTGCAGCAAGTCCAGGCAGTGAAAGGGGGAGGGGAGTATTACGCTCGTATTAAAGGATGAAACTGAGTACCGTATGCAATGAGTAAGTGTGACCTTAGCTCCTTTAATTGAACTCCAGAGTGTTGGTACAGCCTGCTTGTTGTAGGCATTAGGCACCTGCTGAATATATCGGGCAAGCGCATATCACCCAGGTTAGGCGCCGGAAGCCCGAAGTTATTAATGTAACCGATCAGCTCCACGATCATTTGCAGGATTATGATGAGCCAGAGCAGGTCCCTATCCCACATCTAACCGAAGTATTACAAGAATTGAGGCTCAGGGTGGGTCAATCCGTAAAGCTCTACCACCAACTGCAAACTAAAATCAAAGTACTGGAAGAAGATATCGATGTAGACTTACAAAGTCAGAGTTGGTGGAGAAAGGTCTGGGACTGGGGAATAAATGTGAACATCCATCCTTGGATTCGAATAATTTCACACATACTGGTCGGGATACAATTGATCTTAGCAATAACATGGGGCATAATGGTCTGCCAGGCATGCAGGCACCAAGCACGACAAAGAGGGACCCATGACCAGTCCCCAAATACTAAACAAGCCTGTCTAATAAAGGGGCAGGAGGATTTGGCCTTTGTTACTTTGATTTAAGCAACCGGGACTCCTGAAACCGCGTGACTGGCCAGCATGTTGAGGCAGGGAGTACCGGGCCGTGCACAAAATCTAATAAAAGTAGGGCGGTCGGTTAAAGGGGGACTAGGACTAGTCCCTTTACCGAAAGGGGGGAATTGTTGTAGGCATTAGGCACCTGCTGAATATATCAAAACACTAGGCATTAGGCACCTGCTGAATATATCTAAACTCATATAGGTTTAAAGTGGCCACATATAAAATGGCTGCCCAAGCATGATGGGAACCCCGTTAGTCAAGTAATGAACTGGGGCTGACCGAGCAATGACCGAGCAATGACCCTGTGAGGCCCACTACCAGGAATGCCTTGGATACAAGATAATTATAACGAACCATTATAGTACACTGGTATAATCAGTGACTTCACACAGCCGAGCCCCGAGGAACAGAGATAAGGGGAGAACCTGCCTCACATAATGAGGTCATTAATCAGCCCGAGCTGACAAAAACCGAACATACAGCCCCTGAGGTATCAGGGGAATTCTACTGGGTTAAAGAAACCTATATGTAATCTATAATCGTTATGATTGGATTGTGTCCAGCCAAAGTGGGCTGAGTAACTGTAAAGAACTATTGTAAAACATATAAATATTGATGAGTTTCTTTGTTCGTTGGAGAGAAGTGCCTGGATCCAGTCCTGAGGCTTCCTCCCCGCATGCGAAAATAAAGGCCGCATTGGCGTTGGAACCGACTCTGAGTGTTGAGTGATTCTTCTGAGAAAACATTCACACTAACACTGCTTATTTACAGTGCTCCCAAGGGATGCTGGGATCCCTTGGGACTCCAACAGGTAGGCCCTCTGGTGGTGGTGATGATACAGGTTGCCAAGGGTTACATACATAACAGGGAGGAAAGAGCAAAAGGGAAGGTCTGTGATAGGGTGGAAACATAGAAACATAGAAAATAGGTGCAGGAGTAGGCCATTCAGCCCTTCGAGCCTGCACCACCATTCAATAACATGGCTGATCATTCACCTCAGTACCCCTTTCCTGCTTTCTCTCCATATCCCTTGATCCCTTTAGCTGTAAGGGCCATATCTAACTCCTTCTTGAATACATCTAATGAACTGGCATCAACAACTCTCTGCGGTAGAGAATGCCACAGGTTAACAACTCTCTGAATGAAGAAGTTTTGCCTCAGCTCAGTCCTAAATGGCTTACCCCTTATTCTTAGACTGTGACCCTTGGTTCTGGACTTCCCCAACATCGGGAACATTCTTCCTGCATCTAACTTGTCCAGTCCTGTCAGAATTTTATATGTTTCTATGAGATCCCCTCTAATTCTTCAAAACTCCAGCGAATACAGACCCAGTCGATCCAGTCTCTCCTCATATGTCAGTCCTGCCATCCCGGGAATCAGTCTGGTGAACCTTCGCTGCACTCCTTCAATAACAAGAACGTCCTTCCTCAGATTAGGAGACCAAAACTGAACACAATATGATCACAAAACTGAACACAACTCAAGGCAGGAGAGATTAAATGACAAAAGGAATGATGGTGGAAGGCAAAAGGAGGTGATAATGGGACCAGTAAAGAAACAAATTATCGGTCTGGAGGAGCTGTACTGATGCCTGGGGGTCCCTGGCCTGAGACCACCCTGGGTGGAGGAGGTGCATCTGGGGGGGCGTTGAGCACTTCGAGACTCATCGCTGAGAGCGTGCAGAGGTCAAGCGCAGACAGCGGAGGGAGCGTGCGGCAGACCAGTACCACCCACCCTTTCCCTCAACGATTATCTGTCCCACCTGTGACAGGGACTGTGGTTCTCGTATTGAACTGTTCAGTCACCTAAGGACGCATTTTTAGAGTGGAAGCAACTCTTCCTCGATTCGAGGGACCGCCTATGATGATGATGATATGACATGACAAAAGCAGAATCATTAATCTGAAAGGTTAACTCTGTTTCTCTCTCCCCACAGATGCTGCCTGATCTGCTGAGTAGTTCCAGCACTTTTTAATTTTATTTTGGATGTTCAGCATCTGCAGCACATATAGGCCAAGCCGGGTAAGGGCGGCAAGTGTCCTTCCGTAAAGGACATGTGTGAACCAGTTGTGTTCTTAAAACAGTCTCATGGTCTTTTACTAATACCAGCCTTTTACAAAAACACGATTATATTTTAATATGGCCAGTCCACTCCTGTATGCCACCAGCACGCAGACTCTTTTCTCCCCTGAACCCATCGCGATAGGGACGCATTAAATCCTATTTTTGGAGGAGAGATCAAGACCAGAGAAACCTACAGCCCGGATTTTCCGCGTACGAACCAAGTACTGCATTTCAGCATGCGCTGCGCATTCCCGAGCATCCAGAACTTGCGATCTGTTAAGTTTCATCCGCCTTCCTGGGAAATGGACATTCACTCGCGGAGCTTTGGGCTACTTGCCCAACTACTGCCCAGCAAATGCTGGTGAAACTCTTACACATGGTAAAAGCAGGAGTAGGGCCTGCTTTTCCAGCGTAGAGTTTAAATAAATATTTTAAAACATTTTTTAAATGTTAAAAAACTTTAAAATTAGTTTAGTTGTTTTTAGCCCATTTAAAATGTTTACATCTCTTTTTCAAAAAATTTAATTGTTTTAATTCATTTTAGCCATGTAATGATTTTGTTTTCATTAAGTTGCGTCAAAATTGTGTTTTTTTGATGATTCCAATTAAGCTTATGGAGATTCTGTTGTGTGTAGAAGAACTCCACGAGGCTAAGTACTGTGAGCTAAACTTAATGTGACATTAGTCTTCTTTATTATAACTCCAGAGTGCCTAAACAACATGGCAGCCAACCTTTGATACTGGCCCTGCACATGTGTGCAGATGATATTAGGACTCCAACAGTCGTGCCCTTTGGTGGCGAGTATTACATAGTTACATACATAACAGATTCCGTATATAAATAGAACCCCATAAGCAGAATGGGAATTCCCCCTTTCTAATAAGTTGGGCTGGTCCACGTGATCCTAGGGGTGCTGGCGAGCTGCGTGTGCCCCTGAGATGGGTGGGCCTTTACACGTGAGCAGGAACATGAGCCTCCAAACCTCTGGAGGCAGAGGGGTAGGTTCGCCTGCAAATTCAGGCCCTGTGATTCACTGTTGGAGGGCACGGGTAATGTTATCTAGTGGGACTGAAGATGCTATCTCCAGCGATTGCCACTTCTGGGCTGAGTGGTGATTAGAAACCTTTCATTGTTGGCTGTTGACAGGTAGCATCTATTGGCCTGGCTACCTTCCCTTCCACTAGCCTATGGTGCTGGCTGTAGATGGAAGCCAAAAATAATGAGCGCTGCCTGCAGAATGGTCACTCACACTGAAGTAATGTTAATGGCTCCTTCCTGGGCGTGATCAGCAATTTTAATCCCTAAGGCATTTCACACCTCTGAAAATGAAAAATGATCGTTTGTGAGAAATAACAGTGCGGCCCAAAAGCATTTTCCTCAAAAATTATTGCTACGACTAACATTGGGTACAGATTAAAATATTTCAATATGCAAGTTTACATAGGATTACATCGGATATACAACACAGAAACAGGCCATTCGGCCCAACCACTCCATCCTCCTCCCGTCTTTCCTCATCTAAATCTATCAGCATAACCCTCTATTCCCTTCTCCCTCATATGCTTATCCAGCCTCCCCATTAAATACATCTATACTATTTGCTTCACCACTCCCTGTGGCAGCGAGTTCCACATTCTCACCACTCTTTGGGTAAAGAAGAATCTTCTGAATTCCCTGTTGGATTTCTCGGTGACTATCTTATATTGATGGCCTCTAGTTTTGCTCTTCCCCACAAGTGGAAACATTCTCTCTGTATCCGTTCAGAATTTTAAAGACCTCTATTAGGTCACCCCTCAGCCTTCTTTTTTTCAAGAGAACAGAGACTCAGCCTGTTCATCCTTTCCAGATATGTAAACACTCGCATTTCTGGTATCATCCTTGTAAATCTTCTCTGCACCCTCTCCAGTGCCTCTAAATCCCTTTTATAATATGGCGACCATAACTGTAAGCAGTACTCCACGTGTGGTCTGACCAAGGTTCGATACAGGTTTAGCATAACTTCCCTACTTTTCATAAGAACATAACATAAGAACATAAGAAATAGGAGCAGGAGTAGGCCCTATGCCCCCTCGAGCCTGCTCAGCCATTGAATAAGATCATGGCTGATCTGATCATGGACTCAGCTCCACTCCCCTGCCCGCTCCCCATAACACTTTATTCCCGTATAGCTCCGCCTTAAATATATTCAATGATCCAGCCTCCACAGCTCTCTGGGGCAGAAAATTCCACAGATTTATAACCCTCTGAGAGAAGAAATTCCTCCTCATCTCAGTTTTAAATGGGCGGTCCCTTATTCTGAGACTATGTCCAGTAGTTTAAGTTTCCCCTATGAGTGGAAATATCCTCTTCTATACCTCTAGAAATAAACCTTAGTTATACTCCTGTGAAGTGTCTTAGGATGTTTTTAACCATGTTAAAGGCATTATATAAATTCAAGTTGCCAGATTCTGTTAGCATTGAAATAGCAAAGCCTGAATTCAAACTCTGGATTTCTCGTCATGAGAGTCACGGTCCAGCACCTGATTATACAGACTGGCATTAGTAAAACCCTTGGTCTGCTTTTTTATAGCCATGCCTGTGTTAACGTAACCTGGGTATATAACCATCTGCTGAATTACATCAGGACACAATGATCCATCCAGCCATCACCAGTAGTATTGATCTGTGCTGCATCACTAATGTTGCGTGCTCGGCCTTGGATCAATTACAGCTCGATGCAAAGAAATGTCCATTGCAGCAGGTGAATGTTATCGAGGTTTTACTAACAACAGTCTGGATAATCAGTTGCTGGACCGTGATGCTCATGACGCTGCTGAAACCCTCATCCATGCCTTTGTTACCTCAAGACTTGACTATTCCAATGCAGTCCTGGCTGGCCTATCACATTCTACCCTATGTAAACTTGAGGTCATCGAAAACTCGGCTACCCATGTCCTAACAGGCACTAAGTCCCGGATACATTCTGTTACATACACATAGAATTGGGCATGCAAAATAACAACAATCAACAACAAGTAAAGGGTATTTGGGTTATCCGGCCCCTCTCCCACTGCCCTAACTTCTACAGGCCAGCATCCATCTTCAACATCTCCTAATGTAGTTCTCCTCCAATTGTCCGTCTGGCAAATTACTCCAAACATTTATCACTCCAAGCTAAGAAATTCCTCCCGAGAGTTTTTAAATTTATCTTTCATTCATTTACATTTATGTCCTCTGATCCTACTTTTCTGGTTTAACTTGAAGTAATATTCCACATCTGTATTATTTAATATGCTCAATGCATCGCTAAGATGCCCTTTGACCTTCTTTCCAGACTGTAGAGCTTGGTCTTCTCCCATCTTTCCTAGTACCTCAACCCCTTTATACTTAGGAACATAGGAAATGCTCAATGAAAAAAGACTAAGGACCCTCGAGTCCGCCTTCTTCCATCCTGGTGATAACAGGATATGATGACAGTGGAGTTGTTCACCAATCACAGCGATGAGTCTCTATCAGTGAGTCTACAACAGACCCAGGCACGAGGCGAGGAAAATCCCAGTGATGGAGAGCTTTGGGAACCACAGGTCCAAAGTCAGTTGTCCCTCCCAAGTATGTTATACTCACCACACGTCATGTCTCAAATTACTCATATACAATACTCCAAAAGACATTGGTCTTTTGATGTGCATCCTCTCCAATGTGTATATGTTCCGAGTTGTAGCACATTAATGAGAATTTAACAAGTATTGATCGAACCACGGCACTATAAAACTGTAACATAGCCTCTAGAGTCTTGTACTGAGCATAGAATGATACAGCACAGAAGGAGGCCATTTGGCCCATCATGTGCCAGCTCTTTGAATTTGAAAGAGCTATCCAATTCGTCCCATTCCCCTGCTCTTTGTCCATAGCCTATGGCAGGTAATCAAAAGAGGCCCAGGCAGGGGAAAGGTTGTAAAGAGTGACTTAAAAGGAGGAGAGAGAGGCGGAGAGGTTTTGGAGGGAATTCCAGAGCTTGGGGCCCAGGCAGGTGAAGGCATGGCCGCCAATGGTGGAGCGATGAAAATCGAGGATGCGCAAGAGGCTGAAATTGGAGGGGTACAGAGGTCTGAGGGTTGTTGGGCTGGAGGAGGTTAGAGAGAGAGTGAGAGAGAGTGAGCCATCACTGACTTTTATCCCCTACTGTACCTTTAGGTCCTCTGAATTAGGGCAATTGTCTACTCCACCCTCCTTCCACCCACTACTGGTGATAGAATGGCAGCATTCTCAGAGTTCAGGTTTGGGGTAATATGTGGGGAAAGGCACAGAGACTTTGGCCATACTTACCCATGCTGACTTACATGTGGTGGGACGGGTCATACTGTAGATTGGTGAGTTTTAGCCAGAACAAAGAGGTTATAACTATCAGGAAATAAATGAACAGGTTGGAAAGAGAAGAAGAAGGGTGACCTGCTAGAGGTCTTCCAAGATTCTGAAAGGATTGAATGGCGTAGATGTAGAGAAGATGTTTCCACTTGCAGATGAGACTAGAACTCCGGGCCATAAATATAGGACAGTCACTAATAAATCCAAAAGGGAATTCAGGAGAAACTTCTTCACCCAGAGAATGGTTAGAATGTGCAACTCGCCACCACAAGGAATAGTTGATGTGAATATCATAGAGACATTCAAGGGGAAGCTAGATAAACAGATGAGGGAGAAAGGAATAGAGATGAGTCATCTGACCTAGATACAGTGTTAAAAAGAGGCAGCTCGTGCAGAGTACGGGGTGCAGCAGCAAAGAGTGGCATTCGTGAGTTTGGTAAGTGGGTGAGTTCGGGCAAGTGGGGGTGACAGGTGCTGTTTTGTCTTATTTTTCCGACCAGTGCTGACACTAGAGCAGCTGATAAGGTGTACGAGAGAAGGAGAATGAGGCCCAGAGACCAGCCCAACCAGCTGCAGACAAAGATAGAGGGGTGCGAAATCGAGAGGTGATATCACAGCCAAGCTGGTAAGTGTTTGGCTATTCGACTGGTAAGTATAACTCTCTTTTAGACTGACTTTTAGATTGGTTTAATTGGCAGCGAACTACTAAGTAGCTGTTTGGTGTTTAAGTAAATTTTAGTAAGTAAATTAATTTAATGGTTAAGTCATGGCAGGAGAGCTCGGACCCGTGTCATGCTCCTCCTGTGCTATGTGGGAAGTCAGGGAGACTTCCACTCTGGAGCATGCGCGATGCTGAGAATGTTGTGGATAGCACATTTAGTGAGTTGGTCACACCGCAGGTAAGGGTTAGGACAGATAGTGAATGGGTGACCAAGAGACAAGGCAAGAGCAGGAAGGTAGTGCAGGAGTCGCTTGCGGTCATCTCCCTCCAAAACAGATATACCGTTTTGGATACTGTTGGGGGAGATGACTTACCAGGGGAAGGCACCAGCAGCCAGCTTCATGGCACCATGGGTGGCTCTGCTACACAGAAGGGCGGGAAAAAGAGTGGGAGAGCTATAGTGATAGGGGTCTCAATTGTAAGGGGAATAAATAGGAGTTTCTGCGGCCGCAACCGAGACTCCAAGATGGCATGTTGCCTCCCTGGTGCAAGGGTCAAGGATGTCTCGGAGCGGCTGCAGAGCATTCTGGAGAGGGAGGGTGAACAGCCAGTTGTCGTGGTACATGTAGGTACCAACGCTATAGGTAAGAAGCGGGAAGAGGTCCGACAAGCTGAATTTAGGGAACTAGGAGTTAAATTAAAAAGTAGGACCTCAAAAGGTAGTAATCTCTGGATTGCTACCAGTGCCACGTGCTAATCAGAGTAGAGGGAGCAGGATAGTTAGAATAAATACGTGCCTTGAGCAGTGGTGCAAGAGGGAGGGATTCAAATTCCTGGGACATTGGAACCAGTTCTGGGGGAAGTGGGACCTGTACAAAAGGGACAGTTTGCATTTGGGCAGGACTGGAACTGATGTCCTGGGGCTAACATTTGCTAATGTAGTTTGGGAGTGTTTAAACTAATATGGCAGGGGGATGGGAACCTATGCAGCGAGACAGGGCGAAGTAATATGGAGTCAGAAACAGATGGTAGAAAGGTAAAAAGCAATAGTGGAAGGCAGAGTAAACAAAGGCAAGAAACAAAAAGGGCCACACTACATCATAATTCTAAAAGGACAAAGGATGTTAAAAAAACAAGCCTGAAGGCTTTGTGTCTTAATGCAAGGAGTATCCGTAATAAGGTGGATGAATTAACTGTGCAAATAGATGTGAACAGATATGATGTGATTGGGATTACAGAGACGTGGCTCCAGGATGATCAGGGCTGGGAACTCAACATCCAAGGATATTCAACATTCAGAAAGGATGGAATAAAAGGAAAAGGAGGTGGGGTAGCATTGCTGGTTAAAGGGGAGATTAATGCAATAGTTAGGAAGGACATTAGCTTGGATGATGTGGAATCTATATGGGTAGAGCTGCAGAACACCAAAGGGCAAAAAACATGAGTGGGAGTTGTGTACAGACTCCAAACAGTAGTAGTGATGATGGCGAGGGCATCAAACAGGAAATTAGGGGTGCATGCAATAAAGGTGCAGCAGTTATCATGGATGACTTTAATATGCATATAGATTGGGCTAACCAAACTGGAAGCAATACGGTGGAGGAGGATTTCCTGGAGTGCATGAGGGATGGTTTTCTAGACCAATATGTCGAGGAACCAACTAGGGGGGAGGCCATCTTCGACTGGGTGTTGTGTAATGAGAGAGGATTAATTAGCAATCTCATTGTGCGAGGCCCCTTGGGGAAGAGTGACCATAATATGGTGGAATTCTACATTAGGATGGAGAATGAAACAGTTAATTCAGAGACAATGGTCCAGAACTTAAAGATGGGTAACTTTGAAGGTATGAAGGTGTGAATTGGCTAGGATAGATTGGCGAATGATACTTAAGGGGTTGACAGTGGATGGGCAATGGCAGACATTTAGAGACCACAAGGATGAACTACAACAATTGTACATCCCTGTCTGGTGTAAAAATAAAAAAAGGAAGGTGGCTCAACCGTGGCTATCAAGGGAAATCAGGGATAGTATTAAAGCCAAGGAAGTCGCATACAAATTGGACAGAAATAGCAGCGAACCCGGGGACTGGGAGAAATTTAGAACTCAGCAGAGGAGGACAAAGGGTTTGATTAGGGCAGGGAAAATAGAGTACGAGAGGAAGCTTGCAGGGAACATTAAAACAGACTGCAAAAGCTTCTATAGATACGTAAAGAGAAAAAGGTTAGTAAAGACAAACATAGGTCCCCTGCAGTCAGAATCAGGGGAAGTCATAACGTGGAACAAAGAAATGGCAGACGAATTCAACAAGTACTTTGGTTCGGTATGCACTCAGGAGGACACAAACAACCTTCCGGATATAAAAGGGGCCAGAGGGTCGAGTAAGAAGGAGGAACTGAGGGAAATCCTTATTAGTCGGGAAATTGTGTTGGGGAAATTGATGGGATTGAAGGGCGATAAATCCCCAGGGCCTGATGGACTGCATCCCAGAGTACTTAAGGAGGTGGCCTTGGAAATAGCGGATGCATTGACAGTCATATTTCAACATTCCATAGACCCTGGATCAGTTCCTATGGAGTCCCATTGGAGGGTAGCCAATGTAAGCCCACTTTTAAAAAAAGGAGGGAGAGAGAAAACAGGGAATTATAGACCGGTCAGCCTGACATCGGTAGTGGGTAAAATGATGGAATCAATTATTAAGGATGTCATAGCAGCGCATTTGGAAAGGGGTGACATGATAGGTCCAAGTTAGCAGGGATTTGTGAAAGGGAAATCATGCTTGACAAATCTTCTGGAATTTTTTGAGGATGTTTCCATTCGAGTGGATAAGGGAGAACCAGTTGATGTGGTGTATTTGGACTTTCAGAAGGCTTTCGACAAGGTCCCACACAAGAGATTAATGTGAAAGTTAAAGCACATGGAATTGGGGGTAGTGTGCTGATGTGGATTGAGAACTGGTTGGCAGACAGGAAGCAAAAAGGAGTAAATGGGTACTTTTCAGAATGGCAGGCAGTGACTAGTGGGGCACCGCAAGGTTCTGTGCTGGGGCCCCAGCTGTTTACATTGTACATTAATTTACACGAGGGGATTAAATGTAGTATCTCCAAATTTGCAGATGACACTAAGTTGGGTGGCAGTGTGAGCTGCGAGGAGGATGCTATGAGGCTATAGAGTGACTTGGATAGGTTAGGTGAGTGGGCAAATGCATGGCAGATGAAGTATAATGTGGATAAATGTGAGCTTATCCACTTTGGTGGTAAAAACAGAGAGACAGACTATTATCTGAATGGTGACAGATTAGGAAAAGGGGAGGTGCAACGAGACCTGGGTGTCATGGTACATCAGTCATTGAAGGTTGGCATGCAGGTACAGCAGGTGGTGAAGAAAGCAAATGGCATGTTGGCCTTCATAGCGACAGGATTTGAGTACAGGGGCAGGGAGTGTTACTACAGTTGTACAGGGCCTTGGTGAGGCCACGGCTGGAGTATTGTTTACAGTTTTGGTCTCCTAACTTGAGGAAGGACATTCTTGCTATTGAGGGAGTGCAGCGAAGGTTCACCAGACTGATTCCCGGGATGGCGGGACTGACATATCAAGAAAGATTGGATCAACTGGGCTTGTATTCACTGGCGTTCAGAAGAATGAGAGGGGATCTCATAGAAACGTTTAAAATTCTGACGGGTTTCGACAGGTTAGATGCAGGAAGAATGTTCCCAATGTTGGGGAAGTCCAGAACCTAACGATAAGGGGTAAGCCATTTAGGACCAAGATGAGGAGAAACTTCTTCACCCAGAGAGTGGTGAACCTGTGGAATTCTCTACCACAGAAAGTTGTTGAGGCCAATTCACTATATATATTCAAAAAGGAGTTAGATGTTGTCCTTACTACTAGGGGGATCAAGGGGTATGGCGAGAAAGCAGGAATCGGGTACGGTACTGAAGTTGCATGTTCAGCCATGAACTCATTGAATGGCGGTGCAGGCTCGAAGGGCCGAATGGCCTACTCCTGCACCTATTTTCTATATTTCTATGTTTCTATGATATCGTTAGAAGAGGGGTGAGAGGAGGCTCATGTGGAGCATAAAAGCCGACACGGACCTGTGCTGTAAATACTTGGTGAGACTTGATAATTTTCTGGAATTGTATTTTGATGGGAAGACACCTCGGCCCACTCCACGCCACCCACCCCCCCTCAAACCCCCTCCCCCTCCCCCCCAACCCCCTCTCACCCCCACCCCACCCCCTTCCCCCTCCATCACCCTTCCCCCCCACCAACTCGACATTTTACTTGTTTTAGTGCAATAAACGATCCAAAGACATGCAGTGAGAAGAAATTCTGGCCTGTGATGTGTGGATTTTTGATGCTTTGAAGTCTACTTTTATGAGCAGTAAATGTGATTTTAATAACAAGCTATCAAAGTTGGCTTCAATAATACATTTTAAAATACTGGTTTTATCCCTGAAAAAATTTATATATATTTTTTAAATTGGCAATTCACATCAGCACCAATCAAGTTTTATTAATTCTTAAAGCATGAAAGAATTTTTAAAACACTTAGCTTGTTTGGTAAAGAGATGGATATTAAGATGATGAATGTATGTTATTCTTGCCACATTTACTAGTTCACATTTGTATCTTGAAACACAAAGAAGATGGCACCTTGGGGGAAATGGGAATGAAAGTTTCTCAACAATAAAGTATTTATGAAATGTTAGGCTCTTTGTAAGCTGGCTGTGAACTCATCAAAATTGGGATTTATACATGAAATACTACTTCCTTGAGAATACAGAAAAATGAAAGATTTATTTTTAAATGCTGGATATATTTTTAATGCTTATATTACAAGGTGTCAGTATTTTTAAACACATAAAGTTAGGGCAGCCTGGCAGCAACGAATGTTACAACAACAATAAACTTTGCATTTGTGGAGCAACCTCGGTGGTGGGGCAGTTTTTAGAAACAATAATCATGGACAAAATAAACAGTCACGTGGATTAATTAAGGAAAGCCAGCACGGATTTGTTGAAGGCAAATCGTGCTTAACTAACTGGATTAAGTTTTTTGATGAGGTAACAGCGGGTTGATTTGGGCAATGCGGTTGATGTGGTGAACATGGACTTCCAAATGGTATTTGATAAAGTGCCACATAATAGGATCACCAGCAAAGTTGAAAATCACGGAATTTTACGCAGCATGGATACGAAATTGGCTAAGTGACAAAAAGAGAGTAGTGGTCAACGATTGGCCTCCTTCTGTGCTGTAATCATTCTATCAACATCATACCATGTTGTTGAAATGTCACAAAGTATTCCGTAAAATAGAATTAATGAGCACTTAGAAATGCGTAGGTTAATTAAGATGAACCATCACGGATGTGTTAAAGGCAAGTTATGTTTACCAAATTAGAAGAGTCTTTTTGAAAGGTTGTAAGTGGTCAGTGGTGGATCCACTTATTTCTCAGTCTATATAGATGATTGAGTTACTTGTGTCCAAGGTCCAATCCCAAATTTTGCTACCGGCACAGAAGTTCAGCAAAATAGCAAACCAGTAAAAGTCTTCAAGGAGCCATAGATGGATTAGCAGAATGGGCAGACAAGCGACAGATGCAATTTAATGTGGAAATGTATGAGGCAATACATTTTAGGAATACATTATACACTCCAAGGAAAAATGTTGAAAGATGTTGATGAAAAGAGGCACCTAGAAGTTGAAATACATAATTCCCTCAAAGGGCAAGTGCAGATAGATAAAGCCATAATACATAAAAGGCCTTGATGCCATCACCCTCCTGCACAAGCTCGTGCTGTACCTTGAAGTGGTACGCCACCATGCTGCCCATGGCCGTCGTTCGCCGCTCCTTTTATGGCCCCGACCTGCCGCTGATGGTCAGTGATTGGAGCGTGGACAGGTACAGCAGGAGCGGCGAGGTCGGGGCAAAGGAGCAGCGAGAGATTGTAGAGGGATGTGATCAGGACCCGGGAGAGGTGCGAGTTCGGGTCCAGAAGAGGCGAGGGGCCAGGGGCAGCACGGGCCAGCCCACACTGCGATATGTGTGCGCACTCGGCCTGTGCAGCAGAGCTGGTCTCCAGTTGTCTGGGGTAATCCTTGCCACTGGACCAAGACCTAGCTCTGTCAAGCCCGTGTGGTGGCTGGTGTGCAATGGCCACCACACGTTAAAAAAATCCACGCATAGGCATCTTCCACCCTTCAAGTTGTAGTTCAGGATCTGGAATATTAGGTCCTTTAATGAAACACCTGTGAACCTATCCCTTTTTGGCGTGGAAGCAAGTCATCCTCATTTCGAGGGACTGCCTATGATGATGATGATGATGATGATGAAATAAAAGGCAGAGTACAAGAGTAAAAAAAAATGATGAATTTATACAAACCATTGCTCAGGCCACAGTTCCATGTGCAGTTTTGAGTATCCCGTTACAGAACGGACATTAAAGTCACAGGGCGTACAGCATAAATTCACCAGGGTGGTGCCAGGGATGGGGAACTATAGTCACAAGGAAAGATTTGAGATACTGGAATGGTTTTCCCTGGAACAGTGAAGATCAAGAGGAGAATTAATTAACAGATTTAAAATTATGGCGGGTTTTGACAGAGTAAATCGGGAAGATCTATTTCCTCTGGGTGGGAAGTCAGTGTTGCAGAGGCATGGATTTAAATAGTGTATTGACAGAGGTTAGGAGAAATAGTTTATGCAGTAGGTTGTTGGAGCATGGAATGATTTGTCTCAGGCTGTGGCTGAGGGAGAAACTGTTGCACTTTTTAAGGGAAAATTGGATACATATTTAAAGCAGAGGAAGGTACAGGGTTATGGGGAGAGAGCAGGGCAGTGCAATTAGCTTTAACTGATGTTGTGTAGGTGCTCAATGTTCATGCAACCCAATTATCAATAGGTGCCATACCAAGCATAGAGGTACAGAGCAGAGGCTGTGCTATCGGCCTGCAGGGAGAAGGACTGATTGGAGGGAAGCGTCGCATCTAGGGAGCTACACGCATCTATTGGTGACTAGTGACAGGGGTAGTGGAGGAACAGAGTGTAGGAACAGAAATCCATCTGCTCGCTCAGTCATGTAGATAGCAGGTCCAGGCAGACTAAACAAGAGGAACCATTTAAAGGAAAGATAATACTTAAAAAGAAATATTGCAATCGAGTTGCCATTGAGTTTTGAAGAAGAGTCATGTCGGAAACACTGAGAAGTTTTTAGCTGCCTGGGCATTTTGAGCATTTTCAGTTTAATTTCAGGTTTCCAGCATTCTCAGTTGCTTTAGAAAACTAATTTATCACCAAGGGTTTTCAAGGTATGTGGGAGTGTGTACTGGCACAGGAGCTGACAAACTCAGAGTTAGTGGTAATGAGACGAATGGACAAGGTAGAGCATCAGAAAGGTAAATCAATTCATTGGCCTCGTCTTCTAGGCAGCTAATAATGATACAGTAATGCTATTCCAGAACAAGGGGGCATAATCTTACAATTAGAACCAGGCCGTTCAGCGATGATGTCAGGACGCACTTCTTCACACAAAGGGTAGTGGGAATCTGGAACTCTCTTCCCCAAAAGGCTGAGGATGCTGGTGTTCAATTGGAAATTTCAAAACTGAGATAGATAGTTAGGCAAGGGTATTAAGGGATATGGATCCAAGGCGGGTAAATGGAGTTGAGATATAGATCAAGCATGATCTAATTGTATGGCAGAACAAGCTCGAAGAGCTGAATGTCCGACTCTTCTTCCTAAGTTGCTATCAGAACAGATGCAAGATGCCTGTGATAAAATTATAAATGTAATTTTCTTTCTATTTTCTTAAATGAGAAGTTCCGACACACTGACA
Organism: Pristiophorus japonicus; assembly: GCF_044704955.1. Classification (NCBI taxonomy): domain Eukaryota; kingdom Metazoa; phylum Chordata; class Chondrichthyes; family Pristiophoridae; genus Pristiophorus; species Pristiophorus japonicus. The sequence continues at coordinate 53,982,640 of NC_091990.1, forward strand.
TCTTTTGATGTTTCCAATTATCACTTGGCATTGTTATTTTGGTCATTTGGGTGTCAGACACACATGGAACTTCTCCAGTCCGATTAAGAGCCTTCAATTCAAGCTGCATCTACCTCTTCCCCTCTGGGTATTAGCCTGCTGAAATTCCCAGAGCGTAAGATGCAAGTTGGTTGAGCTAAGACTTCGAGACAACCAGCGAAGGGATACTGCTGGGCTTCAATCATCTGAAGCTGCACAGCTTACCAGCACAAAGTACTGATAAGATTCTTGCTGCTTGTCCAACTAGGGTTATTCAATCTTATCCAGGTCACAGACCCGAAACGTTAACTCTGTTTCTCTCCACAGATGCTAACTGACCTGCTGAGATTTCCAGCATTTTCTGTTTTTATATTAGGGCTATCCAATCGATGGGCATGGCATTGCAGGATTACCTCAAGCCAGAAACATTAAAATTCCAACCCACAAAGGTAAGTCTACCCTCCAGATTTCTTTGTTGAGCCATTAGGATCATCTACAAATTTGCTGATCATACCCTCAGCACATTGAACAGCTTGTGAATGAAAGCAGTGAACAGTAGTGGGTATAACACTGATCGCTGTGGGACACCACCAATAACCATCCCCAGGCTGATCCACAACCTTTGACTACAACTATAAGATGCACTGCAGCAACTCGCCACAGCTTCTTCGGCAGCACCTCCCAAACCCGCAAACTCTACCACCTAGAGGGCAGCAGGCGCATGAGAGCACCATCACCTGCAAGTTCCCCTCCAAGTTACACACCTGCCTGACTTGGAAACATATCGGCGTTCCTTCATCGTCGCTGGGTCAAAATTCTGCCACTCCCTCCCTCCCTGGAGCTGATGGCCTACATCCTAGGATTTTGAAAGAGGTGGCTATAGAGTTGTCATCTTCCAAAATTCCAAAGATTTTAGAACGGTTCCCGCAGAAGGTAGCAAATGTAATCCCGCTATTTAAGAAAGGTTGGGAGAGAGAAAACGGGGAACTACGGACCAGTTAGCCTGACATCAGTAATAGGGAAATGCTAGAATCTATTATTAAGGACCTGGTAACAGGGCACTTTGAAAATGATAATAGGATTGGGCAGAATCAACATGGATTTATGAAAGGAAAATCATCTTTGACAAATCTGTTAAAGTTTTTTAGGTGTGACTAGTAGAATAGATAAGGGGGAATCAGTAAATGTGGTGTATTTGGATTTTCAGAAGGCATTCAATAAGGTGCCATACAAAAGGTTATTAAACAGAATTAGGGGTCATGGGATTGGAGCTAATAAACTAGCATGGATTATGTTATATATGTGGACTTGTATTTACTCTGTACAGCCACCAGAGGGCACATTCCCCGGAGTCCCAAACAATCCCATAATCCCTTGGGAGCACAGGTATTTAAGAAGGCTTCACAGGTTGGAGAAGCACTCTGGAAACCTGCAATAAAAGACTAAGGTCACACTTCACTTTGAGCTCACAGTGTTCAGTCTGACTCTTTCTCCATACACAATAGATTGAGGACTGGTTAACAGACAGAAAACAGACAGTAGGATTGGGGTAATATATTAGCATGAATTGAGGGTGGGTTAACGGATAGAAAACAGAGAGTAGGAATAAATGGGTCATATTCGGGTAACTAGTGGTGTGCCACAAGGATCAGTGCTTGGGCCCCAGCTATTCACAATCTATATCAATGATTTAGAAGATGGAACCATATGTAATATAGTCAAGTTTGCTGATGATACAAAGCTAGGTGGGAGTGTAAGTTGTGATGAGGATGCAAAGAGGCTTCAAGGGGATATAGACAGGCTAAGTGAGTGGGCAAGAACATGGTAAATGGAATATAATGTGGAGAAATGTGAAGTTATCCACTTTGGTGGGAAAAATAGAAAAGCAGAGTATTTTTTAAACGGTGAGAGATTGGGAAATGTTGGTGTTCAGAGGAACCTGGGTGTCCTTGTACACAAAGCACTGAAAGTTATCATACAGGTACAGCAAGCAAATGCTATGTTGGCCTTCATTACTAGAGGATTTGAGTATAAGAGTAAAGCTATCTTATTTCAATTATATAGGGCCCTGGTGAGACCACACCTGGAGTATTGTGTACAGATTTGGTCTCCTTACCTAAGGAAGGATATATTTGCCATAGAGGGAGTGCAACGAAGGTTCACCAGACTGGTTCCTGGGATGGGGGGACTGTCCTATGAGGAGAGATTGAGCAGACTATGCCTATATTCTCCAGATTTTAAAAGAATGAGAGGTGATCTTATTGAAACATACAAAATTCTTACAAGGCTTGACAGGGTTGATGCAGGGAGGATGTTTCTCTGGCTGGGGAGTATAGAACCAGGGGTTACAGTCTCAGAATAAGGGCTTGGCCATTTAGGACTGAGATGAGGAGAAACCTCTTCACTCAGAGAGTGGTGAATGTTTGGATTTCTCTACCCCAGCGGGCTGTGGAGGCTCAGGCTTTGAGTATATTCAAGCTGGAGATCGATAGATTTTGGATATTAAGGGAATCAAGGGATATGGGAAAAATTCAGGAAAGTGGAGTTGAGGTAGAAGATCAGCCATGATCTTATTGAATGGCGGCGCAGGCTCGAGGGGCCGTGTGGCCTACTCCTGGCCTAGTTCTTATGTTCACTGACGAGACGGGACAGGTTAGATGCGGGTAGAATGTTCCCGATGTTGGGGAAGTCCAGAACCAGGGGACACAGTCTTAGGATAAGGGGTAGGCCATTTAGGACTGAGATAAGGAGAAACATCTTCACTCAGAGAGTTGTTAACCTGTGGAATTCCCTGCCGCAGAGAGTTGTTGATGCCAGTTCATTGGATATATTCAAGAGGGAGTTAGATATGGCCCTTACGGCTAAAGGGATCAAGGGATATGGAGAGAAAGCAGGAAAGGGGTGCTAAGAGAATAATCAGCCATGATATTATTGAACGGTGGTGCATGCTCGAAGGGCCAAATGGCCTAATCCTGCACCTATTTTCTATGTTTCTATGTTCTTACAGCACTGTGGGAGTACCTTCACCAAATGGACTGCAGCGGTTCAAGAAGACGGCTCACCACCACTTCTCGAGGGCAATTAGGAACGGGCAATGAATGCTGGCCTCGCCCACATCCCACCACGAATTTAAAAAAAACGTTGCGCCTGGCCTAATACAGACTCTGATGACGAATGATGATGAGGCAATCTTTGGAAAGGTCACATAGAAACCAGTACAGTACCACATGCCCTCACAAAGACATCTTAGTAAGAGAGAAAACAACTGGTGGAATTGTAAACTTGTAGTCTGCAGCATGGAAACTAAAAAGAAATATTGGGCCCAAGTTTCGGCTTGAGTTGCTCCTGTTTTTTTGGAGCAACTGGTTTAGAATGGAGTATCTTAGAAATTGCAATTCTCAGCATTAGTTTGCTCCAGTTCTAGTCAGTTAGAACAGTTTCAGTTTGGAACAGATTTTTTTTTCAATCGGGGGCGTGTCCGGCCACTTACGCCCGTTTTGAAAGTTTAGGCAGTGAAAACTTACTCCAAACTAATTTAGAATGGAGTAAGTATAGATTTTTGTACACTCAGAAAAACCTTGCCTACACTTAGAAAATCAGGCGTAAGGAATGGGGGGAGGGCTTTAAAGGGAAGTTTACAAACATTAAACACTTCAGTTTTACAAATAAAGAGCCATCATCAATAATAAATGATAAATACATCAATAAATCAACCAATAAATCAATCAAAAAAAATTAATAAGAAATCATTTTTTTTTAAATCAATAAATAAAACATTTTCTACTCACCGACTGCAGCACCGGGACCCTCCAACAGCATGCTGGGATGGCCGCCCCCCCCGCCCAAGTGTGTGTCTCTCTCTCTCTCTGTCTGTCTGTCTGTGTGTCTCTCTCTCTCATTCTCTTTCTGTCAGTGTCAGCAAGGGGATGGGGGGGGGAGAGGGAGGAGAGGGAAGGAGAGGGAGAGGGGGAGAGGCAGGGAGGCGGGAGGGGGAGGAGAGAGGGAGGGAAGGGGGGGAGGAGAGAGGGAGGGGGGGAGGAGAGAGGGAGGGGGGGAGGAGAGAGGGAGGGGGGGAGGAGAGAGGGAGGAAGAAGGAGAGGGAGGGAGGAGGAGAGAGGGGGAGAGGAGAGGGAGGGGGAGAGGAGAGGGAGGGAGGGAGGGAGGGAGGGGGAGAGGAGGGGGGAGAGGAGAGGGAGGGGGAGAGGAGAGGAGAGGGAGGGGGAGAGGGAGGGAGGGAGGGGGAGAGGAGAGGGAGGGAGGGAGGGAGGGGGGAGGAGAGGGAGGGAGAGGGAGAAGAGAGGGAGGGAGAGGGAGAGGAGAGGGAGGGAGGAAGGGGAGAGGGAGAAGGCTGAACGGGCCCGGCTGATGTGAAGAAGCCGGACCCAAGACTTCCCCCTGGATCCGCCCCCAGCAAGATGCTGGGCGGGCAGGCCCTGCCGAAGGAGTTAAAGGTAGGTGGCCGGGGAGAGCGGGAGCTGGGGGGTGGGGGGGGGGTGCGGTCGTCGGAGCGGGAGCTTTGGGGGGTTAAGAGAGCCAGCTGGAGCCAGAGCAAGAGCTGGACGAGGGAGGTACAGCCTGATCCTCGCAGCCCAAGTGAGGCCATTCAGCCAGGGCTAGGGGCGGCATGCTTTGGGCCCCTCCCACACAGTTTCGGGCGCCTGGAGATACTGCACATGCGCGGCCACTGTAGCGTGCCTGTGCAGAGGTCCCGGCACTGATTTCAGCGTAGGGACCTGGCTCCGCCCCCCACAGCTCGTGCTGCGTTGCGCTGAGCTCCAAATGACCTGCAGGGAGCCGGAGAATCTGCATGTATTTTTTAGGCGCACTTTCGGCCGTGAAAAAGTCCAGGTCGGGGCTGCGCCATTCTAGGCGTGGCCCGAAACTTGGGCCCATTGATTCAGAGAGAATAAAACCAATAAGAATGAACTGAATCCAGCTGTCAGAAAGGCAGGAGCGGATTTTCGTCTCGCACTCACCATTAAAACACTGAGCAAACCAAGGTTCACTCTACTGTCAAGGGGGAAGCTCTAAGGACACTCAGTAATTCTCCCATCTTAAAGGTTACTAAGTGCCCACTGGAGCGCAGCAACATCTGAACACAAACTCTACCGAGAGGGGGAAAATAATCCATTGCGGGATAGAAAAAAACATTCATCAAGGCTCTACTGCTTTGCTGTTTCTCACCTCTGAAACAGCAAAAGGACAAAGACAGTGATGTGCCCAGGTACTGGGACCCTTAATCTTATTAATTCCTTTGAAAAGACTAATTGGTTCCCAGGATGCAAGGAATTTAGCGTTTGCAAGGGGAGAACTCTAAAGCCATCCTGTAATGCCTGTACCTTCCAGCATGCTTTTATTAACAGTGTTACCAGGGGTGAATCAGGTAGTGTAAAGATGATCACCTTCATAATTTGTTTTCTTCACTTTCCTGTGATATTGTGCAGTGTGCCTGTAGGGAGGGGGAAGGGGGGCTATCAGCATCGGTTTTTCTGCAGTTTCCCTGCAATGTAGACCTGTGCTGTGCAATTTCAAGAAAATTGAACAGTAAATGGCAGTGGCAGACAGTGAGATGTAATTGGAGTTGGTCCCGTGTGCTTCTGTATTCCTGCTGCTTACTTTATCATACACCGGGTGATAGCTACAGACATCCATTTTGAGCAGGAGAGAGATTAGCAAGTAGTGGAGTCTTCTTCCCAAATACATGAGGCAAACAATGAAAGCACTTGCATTTACGGGGCTTTCATGTCCTCAGGACGGCTCAAAGCGCAGTCACTTTTGTAATGTAGATAAAGGCAAATCCTTGCCCCTCCCTTTTTTCATCTACAGGAAGCCCCCTGTTTCAGGCTTAAGATCAGCTTCTCAATAGGTGCTGATGACACCCATCTCTAGCTCGCTTCCACGCCCCTCGACCTCATGACACCTCTGTGCTACAAAAATGCCTAACAACCACTGACAACCATGGGTCTGCAGAGATACCTTCTCCGGTTCAGTGGCATCAGTCACTCCTATAAGCAGATCGCAAGTCCCTTGCGTTCCGGTGTCTACTCACATTGGTCAATACCTAATTATATGATGGAATAACCCAAGGGCTATAACAATACATTCCCCTTCATGTACAAATTAGATACCTTGTCTGTCATGCATCTCTCCAATGTTTAAGTCAGTAGGCTGACGTTAATGAGAAGAAGCCAAAATGTAACATTGGGGTGAAATTGGTCATCAGCAATAGCATAAAATGGGTGACACCGAATCGGCATTCGGTCTGATTTTTGTTTCAATCGGGCAGGACGTAAGCACCAAGACCAGTATCACTCCAATTAAGCTGGGGGGGGTTGGGAGAGGGGGGCGGGGGGGGTTCAGACAGGAAGTGGACAATCAGAGTTCCAGTTAGGATCGAACTCATTTAATAGATAGAACTTGTCTTCACATAACAATACAAAAATAATGAATGCACAATGCTTCCTCACATCAATGAATGTGATCTTGCTTGACTTAAAGAAAATACCATAAGAAAATAAGAATTATTAGCAGGAGTAGGCCATACGACCCCTCAAGCCTGCTCTGGCATTCAATTAGATCCAGGCTGATTACTGACCTCAACACCACTTTCCTGCCCGATCTCCATATTCCTTGATTCCCCTAGACTCCAAAAATCTATTTATCTCAGCCTTGAATATATTCAGAGACTCAGCATCCACAGCCTTCTGAGACAGAGAATTCCAAAGATTCACAACCATCTGAGTGAAGAAATTCCTCCTCATCTTGGTCTTAAATGACCTACGCCTTATCTTGAGACTGTGCCCCCTAGTTCTAGACACTCCAGCCCGGGGAACCACCCTCTCAGCACTTTCCCTGTCAATCCCTTTCAGAATCTTGTATGTTTTAATGAGTTCACCTCTCATTCTTCTAAACTCCAGAGAATGTAAGCCCATTCTACATGATCTCTCATCACAGGACAGCCCTCATATCCCAGGAATCAATCTAGTGAACCTTTGGTGCATCGCCTCCAAGGCAAGTATATCCTTCCTTAGATAAAGAGACCAAAACTGTGCACAGTACTTCAGGTGTGGTCTCACCAAGGCCCTGGACAATTGTAGCAAGACATCCTTACTCTTGTATTCCAACCCCCTTTGCAATAAAGGAAAACATGCCATTTGCTTTCCTTATTGCTTGCTGTACCTGCATGCTAACGTTGTGTTTCTTGCACGAGGACACGCAAAAAAAACAACATTTAAAAGTTTCCCACCATTGAAACAATATTCTGAGTTTCTACTCATCCTACCAAAGTGAATAACCTCGCATTTCCCCACATTATACTCCATCTGCCACCTTACTGCCCACTCACTTAGTCTATCTATATCCCTTTGCAGATTCTTTGTGTTATAAATGTATAAAAGTAGGGAAGTCTTGCTACAACTGTACAGGGCCTTGGTGAGACCACACCTGGAGTACTGCGTACAGTTTTGGTCTCCTTAGTTAAGGAGGGATATACTTGCATTGGAGGCAGTTCAGAGAAGGTTCACGAAGTTGAATCCTGAGATGAAGGGGTTGTCTTTTGAAGAAAGGTTGAGCCTGTACTCACTGAGTTTAGAAGAATAAGAGGTGATATTGAAACACATAAGATTCTGAGGCGGCTTGACAGAGTAGATGCAGAGAGGATGTTTCCCCTCGTGGGGGAATCTAGAACTGGGGGCATATTTTCAGAATAAGGGGTCGGCCATTTAAGATGGAGCCTAGGAGGAATTTCTTCTCTCAGAGGGTCGTGAATCTTTTGAATTCTCTCACCCAGAGAGCTGTGGAAGCTAAGTGATTGATTATATTCAAGGCTGAGAGAGACAGATTCTTGACCTAAAGAGGAGTCAAGGGTTATGGGGAACAGGCAGGAAAGTGGAGTTGAGGAAAAGATCACATCAGCCATGATCTTATTGAATGGCGGAGCAGGCTCAAGGGGCCGTATGGCCTACTCTTGCTCCTATTTCTTATGTTCTTATAGCTTACTGTCCCACCTAGTTTAGTATCGTCAGCAAACTTGGATACATTACACTTCATCTAGGTCATTAATGTAGAATGTAAATAGCTGAGGCCCCAACACTGATCCTTATGTTAGGTACCCCACTACTTACAGCCTGCCAACCTGAAAGTTACCTGTTTATTCCTACTCTCTGCTTTCTGTCAATTAACCAATCCTCTATCCATGCTAATACATTACACTCCAATCCCATGAGCCCCTATCCTGTGTAGTATCCTTTTATGTGGCACATTATTGAATGCCTTTTGGAAATCCAAATACACTACATTTACTGGTACCCCTTTATCTACCCTGCTAGTTATATCCTCAAAAAACTCTAATAATTTGTCAAACATGGATTGCCTTTCATAAAACCATGTTGACGCTGCCTAATCATGTTATGATTTCCTAAGTGCCCTGATACCACTTCCATATCAATGGATTTTCAGCATTTTCCCTATGACTGATGTCAGGCTAAATGGCCTGTAATTCTCTGTTTTCTCTCTTCCTCCTTTCTTGAATAGCAGTGTTACATTTGCTACCATCCAATCCGCTGGGATCATTCTGGAATCTAGGGAATTTTTGAAGATCAAAACCAATGCATCCACTATCTCTGCAGCCACCTCTTTTAGAAGCCTAGTATGTAAGCCGGGGACATGTTGGCTTTTAGTCTCATTAGCTTCGGGAGGTAGTACTTTTTCTCTATGTATATTAATTATGCTAAGTTCCTCACCCTCATTAGACCATTGGTTCCCCACCATTTTTGGTAACACTTCAGTTTTACAAATAAAGAGCCATCATCAATAATAAATGATAAATACATCAATAAATCAACCAATAAATCAACCAAAAAAAATTAATAAAAAATAAAAAAAATTTAAAAATCAATAAATAAAACATTTTCTACTTACCGACTGAAGCACCGGGAGTCCTCCAACAGCATGCTGGGACGGCCCCCCCAGTGTGTCTCTGTCAGTGTCTCTCACTCTCTGTCTGTCAGTGTCTGTATTTCTGACAGCGAGGGGAGGGGGAGAAGGGGGGTGGGAGGGGGAGGGGGAGAAGGGGGTGGGAGGGGGAGGGGGAGAAGGGGTGTGGGAGGGGGAGGGGGAGAAGGGGGGTGGGAGGGGGAGGGGGTGAAGGGGGGTGGGAGGGGGAGGGGGAGAAGGGGGGTGGGGGGAGGAGGAGGAGGAGGGGGGTGGGGGGGAGGAGGAGGAGGAG